>NC_140944.1:55242454-55414954 GCF_014529385.1 Adiantum capillus-veneris | reverse complement strand
ATTAAGAGCGTGGTGTAACTAAGGCCAAATAACCCTTTGTTAATAAATGTTTGCAACAGTGAACCTCCAAAGTGGTCATGCACGATGATGTTTAGTTGCATGACCAGCACATGTAGCTGGAGGCCGTATCTCTAATCGTGCAAGGCCAGTAGAGAGAAATAGTGCAACAGCGATGCCCATGAGGCCCATACCTTGCACGACACTGAAGCTGAGCCATGTTGCAAAGTACAGTAGCAATGACTGTGAGGCCCGCATGCTATGCGACATTGCAAAGGTAGACAACACTTGAGCACATTCTGGTTCATTAAAGCTAAGCCAATTATAAGAGTAACTATGTCAGAATCAACATGGTGACAATTTTGTGTACATAGTAGTACTATGCCTTGCAAGATCCCCTCGTGTGACCATTAATAGCAATTAAATGGTCAATAATTAGAGTAATAGCAGTGGTTGTGGAGAGAATGTTGGGGTAGAATGGGAGGACTACTGGCAATAAGCAATCATGGTCGGGAGGGGCGGACAGCCCCGTGTCAATGATAGGTGGCCAGAACATGATGATGATGTAAGGGAGAAACCCATCCTCAAGGTCCGCTAGATCCAATCATCATCATCCTCTCTCTTGTCAGTCATCAATATCCTCTCTCCACATTGAGCCTGCATGAAACTTATGATTCTAAGTTACTAGAATTAGCTATTGACTATTTTGAAAATCGCATGAGTTGCAACCCCACGTGGTAATTACAGTGGAAAATTACTCCAAATCACATTCCCAAAGAATTACTCTTAATCACATCATCCTATGGTATACTAGAGTGTAGGCAACACTAGGATAAATTACCTTCCTGCATAAGGTGTCTGCATCTCCTCCCTAAACGAAAGAAAATAAAGACACACGATGGGCACACTTAATAATTCTTTCAGTTTCTAGGTCAAAGTTGAAGCATTTGATGGTATTTATACTGAAATTCTAAATTTTATTGGTTTTCTTCAAGACAAGCTCCGAGATAGAAACTGATTTTTCTCATTTTTGTGCAAGGTGCTAGAGGCAACTCCTAGCCCCCCTTTTTTTGTCAACATTTCTTTCTCTCAATATGTCCATTATTTTAGAGTTTTCACACAACATTGCATTATCACAATGTTACACATAAAACACACAACATAAGAAAGCCCAAGTTTTAAATGTATATTACAAATGATCCCAAGTTCCTAAGTTTAGGTTCTTTTGACAACACAAACCTAGAGTCCTCAAATATATTTTCTTGCCATATAGTGCCAGACTTCCTGACAAATATAGTGCCTATCTTATAAGTATTCTACATGAACAAAAGAAGGGGTTGTTAAATCAATGTGGCAATATCTCCATGCTTTAGAAATAAGGCAAAATACTAGTAGGATTATGCACATTCTTGATGTCATTTTCTCTCATGTCATTGTTGGTGTCCAAGAGTTTGTTTCAATCTATTCCCTTCCTTGCGAGGTAGTGCTCGACACAGACAACCATAGTGGAAAGATATATGTATTGTGCCTCCATGCATTCTTACACTTCTTGGGAGATAAATTCTTTCCTTGGATGGATAGACATGTCAAAAGTTCATGTTCATGCCTAATGAGTTGCAACTACCTCTTCCAATAGGTTTTCATTGACATGCTACATTCTTGCTATGCAACAATCTGATTCTATTTTGCATTTACATATTAATGACAATGAACTACCTCTTCCATAGGTTTCATTGACATGCTATGTTCTCGCTATGTCACAATCTGATTCTATTTTGCTTCACTATCATAGTAATTATTCTCATAGTTATTGCTATGAAAAAATTTTCAATCATCCAACTTGTGGAGAGTCTCATGCATTTTCTATTCTCTTTGCATGATTCTTGATGCATGGCGATTTGTGGGGACTTCATTGCTATAACGGTTGAATTCCAATGGGTTTGCACTATTTGGCCTGGATCCCCTTTTATGAGAAAATGACTCAAGCATGCAAGTTTGATGGATCTTTGCACATTCATGGTGGTATAGGACCATTTTACGAGTTAGTAACCTCATCTTTTCGAATTTTCTCTTTGAAACATAACACTTGACTTCCATTGTTGTGCCTCATTGGACCTTTTCATAGAAGAGCATGTTCAAGATGTCATCCATCTTATGTATGAAACCTTGGGAAATTTTGATGGCTCTTTCATACCCTCTCTACAAAGATTGACTCAAATACATGTTCAAGGCATGGAAACAAATGTAAGGAAGGAAAAAACTAAGAGCATACATAGCACAACATGGATAGATGCTATTTAGATAATCAATCGGGTTTTAGTTTGCTCGAGAAACCTCGCTCGGACCATGGTAAGACTCGTGAAAAGTAAAGAGGGTACCTCTCACCCAAGGTAGGAGTGGATGACTCTAGCGTATTAACCATATCTGTGCACATAGATAGATGATGGTTAGAGTTCAAGTATTATAAGAATCATGTTTAAAGGTCGTGTCCTTGTGCATAATGTGTTTTTATGATTTTGGGTTATGTACTAGAACTTGTAGGTTTCCAGCTTTTTGTTTGGTGGCTCTTGCCCTTTTACTTTTTTTCTTCGTGAGTATAGGGCTATATATATACAATCTCAAGACTAGGAGATTGAAAGGTCAGGGATGAGGGTTTAGAGGGGAGCAAGTGAATGATGGAGGTCAGCAAACACTCCCCCCTTCCTTGGGGTAGATCACACCTTTTGAAATGATGTCGTCACCTTTTGAAACCAGCTGTTCCAAGTTGTCATGGGTGAAGACTTTGATCAATAGTTGTTTGAACGCCCTATGCATTTCATCTAGTTGCAGGGTGGTAAGGTTCTCTCCCATGATTTTATTGATTTTATTTGCAACGTTGTTGCAGGTGGTGAACTTACAACGGGGGCAAACTCTTTCTTGTTTGTATGGATATATACAATTGCAGGTGGAGGTTATGTCAAAGATTCTATTTCCATATATGAACGACATGAAGAGCAAGAAGCTTCATTTGTTTTTTCTATTTTTTAGCTGAGTGAAACAAGCCTTTATTGATTGGGTACCCATACTAGCTTCGGATTTGGTGTATAATGTTCTGTGATCATTCCCTTCCCACGATCTTCAATTGGCTATTGTTACAAGATTTGACTCACATGGGTCAGGTGACCTATAAGAACACAATTTTTGTTTTGGTACCAAGATTTTATCATTTCCTTCATAGTAGCCTTGGGCTTCCAATAGTCTTTTAGGAATCCAATGCAACATTTCTCTCTATGTATTTCTTGAATAAAAATGAAGCATCCTTCACCTTTTTTCTCTCTTTCTAATGAAAGATGTAGATTTGGGAAACTGTATTATTCTTGATTCCCCTTTTTTAGAATTCCTCATCAAACTCCTATAGAGGTTGCTCCATGTTTGTGAGATCTCTACTATTCAACGCTTAAGAATTTCTTAAAGAGTGAAACATGCAGATGTGGATCCCCTGATCCGTTTTACCTTTTAGCAACACATTTTTCCACTTGAGATATGACGTGTTTCAACACAATTATTACAACTCTATGCTCTCTTACAAATATATCTCTAGCCTCGTAACCCCCACTAGGATCTACAATTGGGGTTTTTTGCGTGGCTCTCTCGTCTGGTCACACATCTCTAGCTTTTTTGCAAGCATCTGGAGCTCTTGCGTAAAAATTATGCTTGGAGCCTCACTGCCTCTGTGTGTGTTGGAACCCTTGATCGCAAGGATCCCATCAATCTCCGTGTTAAAAACAAAAATCGACTATATGAGTCTTACAATTTTGTTCTATTAGGACTAATATAGTAGGTATGAATGTGCTAGGAGTGACATAATATTGATGGAGTTGGCCTCCAAAGTATGTATATCTCTCTAGCTCCTTTCAATCTACAATAGAGTGTCACAATTCATATTTATCAAGCATGCTTACATCGGTACCTCTACCTTCTATGTATGTAGAAGCATATAAGCATTTTTGGTCCAATGTTGGGCTTGTTTCACTTATAGTATAGCATTTTCTCTCCACTATCCTACTTGTATAACCCCACATGAGTGCTATTCATGTTGACTCGTGTCGTCTTGCTCACTCACCTTAGTTTCATATTTCAAACGTCCAACTTGGACATTGCTAGCGTGAAAAAGACAAGGAAAATGAGTGCCTCTATAGCCTTGCACAAATTACAGCGTTAGAAGAAAGAACTATTGCACCATCAAAAACACCTGTGATGATAAGCACTTATAAAGATTTATGAAGAACCCTTATAGCATGAACCATCTTGGAATTAGGAAAACCAAAGGACATAACAATGTAGCTCCTCTTGATTTGACGTCCGTAGAGCATCCATTGGCTCAAAACAAATAAAAGATGAGAGAGATATGGCCATTCGAAGTTGGGGGTGTACTCTCTCTTGCTAAAAAATGAGCTCTCTAGAAAATTTACGGGTGTTGCAGCTATAAAAGGGGGCCTCTTTTGATCTTATTCCAAGGTATTTCTTCTCTCTCCTCATCCAAGAAGGCTCTCTTGCAAGGCTCCATTTAATTGGTCCAATTTTGGCCTCATTAGGGCATGAAATGGGGCAGTTGGTGACTTTTGGGCCAAGGAAAAGGGTGGGAGCTAGTGTCCAGTGGACCAAAAAATGGGACAGGCGCCTAGGCAGCTAGTGTGAAGTCAAAAATGTGCCATCTTCTCCCCTATGAAGCCCATGACCTCCCATAGCCAAGACTTGAGAGAGCTCGTCTCTCCTTTGATATAACCCTTATGAGCTCCCCATCCTCCCCTTATACCCCCCATTTCCTCCTTCCCCTTTCCCATGTGGGATAATCCGAGTGCCACATGGCATCCTCCTCCCACACTTCTCCAACTTCCTCTTTTTCGCATAGGAAATTCTCAGCTCAATCTCCCTCCAGGACCAACTTCCTAGGAGCATGGTGCACCGCTCTGACCACCAAATGCGAAGTTGTAAAGCGCGATTCAAAGCCTATTACTTCGGCTACTTCCAAAAATTTAAAATATCAGAATTTCTAATTTAAATCATCAAGTTGGCCCACTTGTCTTTGTTGCATGCATCTGCAACCACTTTCTAAGTTGGGACCGCCCACTTCGGACGCACATATCTCATGATGTACAAGTCTGACTTACAAGCTATAAAGAACCACCTATTAAAAACCATGTTTTGGGGACTCAAACAACCCAGAACACCAATACACAAGCTCAAAAAAATCAAACCTTTGTACATGAATTTTTACATGGTCACTCTCAAGACTTGAAGCACTATGTACACATATATACAAGGCTAGTTAGCAGGCTTTTTGGCATGATCTACTAGCTTTATGCTCATCCAAAAAATGATTGACATAGCTTGCAAACCCCCCTAGCCTGCTTGATCGTTCATGACACAAGCAGAGGTTTCTAGGGTTAAAAAATGTTGTAGCTCATTCCCAAAAACCACATTCACATTTTCAGATGTCTTCACACGTGCTAGATACTTCTTCAATCTATAGCCATTAACGTGGTATTTATGTTGTATACCACCCAAATTTGCTAACTGATATGTGCCATTGTCAAACTTGTTTAGAACAGTAAAAGGACCTTCCCACTTGATTTGAAACTTTTTTTGGAAATTATTGTCCAACCTACTATTGTATTGCAGCACAAGATCGCCCTTTTCAATTTCCTTATCCTTCACACCTTATGATTAGGCTTTAACTGAGCTTTATTTGACACTTCTTCATAGTAGCTTAAAGCCAAAACTCTATCCAATCGCAAAAACATCGTAAATCCAACAACATTTTTTGCCAAATATCTCTTTGCTCTCCATCTCCGAATGACAACAATGTAAGTGCAAGAATCTCCACTTCAATTAGCAATAAAGCTTTTTTGGTCCATAAATCAGGTGGTAAGGAGAAAATGCTGTGCTCATTTTAATAGTAGTTCTATAGGCCCATAATGCACAAGGAAACTCTGAATCCTAGGTTTTCCAATGTGGATAATAAGGAGAAATGTACCTATATTGTATATTGAGCTTTTCACAAATGAAATCAAACAACTCTCCTCCAAATCCTGGTCTCGGCTCTATCTAAGAGTACTTCTATGACACACCAAATTTTATAGCATAGACATTCATATACAAACTTTCCCATTTCTTTACTAGTAATCTATTTGACAGCTTTAGCTTTTGCCCAATGTGACAAATAATCCAATGTTGTCAAGATGTAATCATTCCTTTTACTAGTCATGGGTAAGGGTCCAATAGCATCAAGACCCCATTTTTCAAACACATTAAAAGCTAAAATTATCTTTCGTAATTTAGGCTTTAAAATTATCTTCCTCATTTTTTGACAAGATAAACAAGATTGGCACCAATGGTTAACATCCCGCTGAATACTTGGCCACACATACCCTTCTTCTAGAATCTTATGTAACATAATCTTCATGGAAAAATGGCCTCCACAATATCCCTCATGATTTTCTTCCAAAATCTCATAGATTTCTTGTTTCCAGGGCACACGACGCAATACTAAACCACTTACTTTCATGTAAAGCACATCATCAAGCATTTTGTAGTTTCTAGATTTTCTTATAAAAGCATACTTTTTGGATGATGGTAGACCCTCAGGTAAAACACCTGTCAACAAAAAATCCACCTCCTTTGATAAGACTTCCTTTCCATGATATAAAGGGACATTAGCCTTCAGCGCATGCACAAATGATCATTTCTTGGGTAGCATCATGAGCTTCTTCATTCTGAGACCTTTCAATAGGCTACAAACTCCATGCTTCGAGCTTTTTGAGTAAGGATTTTACTCTAAAGCATAACTTTTCAAATTTAGGATTCTTATTCTTCCATACTCTCAATACTTGCTTCACAACCAACAAGGAATCTCCTTTGATTTGTAGGCGTCTAATTCCCAAGTGTAAATAAATATGCAAGCCACCTTCAAGAGCCATGTACTCCGCTTCATTGTTACTTTTTTCATCAAGTTTCACTCCTTGTTTCCTTACAAGTTTTCCTTGTGCATCATAAATGAGAACACCTCCCGAAGCAGCATCATGACTTCTTCGATAAGAGCCATCAAAATATAACAGTGAAGCATTGGATATGGCAAGAGTTTCGACCTTATTCCTTTGCACTACCTCTTCCTTAATCAAAACAGGAGTCTCTTTATAAATGAGTAAATCTGCCAGGGTAACCCGGGTACTCTCGTCCAATAAAAAGGTGAACTAAAATTCTTGCATTTCAATAACCCATTTCATCACTGTCTTTGATATATACAAATTATTAAAGAGCTGAGTAAGCAATGGAGAAAAGTGAATGACTTTTGCAATAAGAAATGTCTGAAGCACGCATAAACCATATTGGTCACCAATTCAATTTATGAGTAATCTCTTTCATGAGGATTCTTTACTCTGCTAGCATAATAAACATGTTTCATGTATTGAGATTACTTTCCTCTTTGCACAACATAGACCCAATGGAATCATCTCCCACTGATGGGTTAACAAAGAATTCCTTTTCCTAGTTAGGAGCTTGCATAATAGGTAGTGTATGCAATACTTCTTTGACTTTGTTAAAGACATCTTCATAGTCATATGCCCACTCGAATGGATCATTCTTAACCACTTGCTGCAATGATACAATAATTGTGATGCCAAAGGTATGAATCAAGATAGATATCTAACCTTATGTATGAAAGTTGGAAAGTGTCTTGTATCCTTTGGAGATGACAACAAAGCTTCTATTTTCTCCGGATCTGCCTCAATCCCACTTTTTGAAATTACATGTCCAAGAAGCTTCACTCTTGGTTGTGCCAAATGACATTTCTTAGGGTTCAACTAACCTCTGCATTCATCATACCTTGAAAAAGTCATTTCAAGCTTTTGAACATGCTCTTTCCTTGAACTGTATACACAGGTTAAATCATCTATAAACCTTTTGACAAACTTCCCAAGAAATGGGGTAAGGAACCAATTGATCCATTTTTCTTTCAAAGGCTCCAAGCCCATTTTTCCAACCCAAAGGAAGGCACCAGAAGAAGAAACAACCCCATGGAGTGATAAAAGTAGTCGTTTTCTCGTCTTTAGGAGGAAGGATAAGTTGGAAGTACCTTGAATAACCATCACAGACATTGTATCTTTCAAAGCCAGCTACTACATCCAAAAGTTGATCAATAAAAGGTAAGGGATAAGGATATTTTTTGGTCAGTGCATTTAATGGCTTATAATCAACACAAATTCTGCATTGCCCATCATTCTTTGGAGTGACCACTACAGAGCTCACCCATTCCACATTATCAACTGGAACAATGAACCCTGCATCCAAAAGTTTATCCATTTATTCCTTTAAAGCATTCATTTTCTCCTTACCCATCCTTCTTAATTTTTGTCTTATTGGCTTTGCCCCTTCAACTAGCTCAATCTTCCCAAGATCTTCGACAAAACCCCTTATTTCTTGATATAAGTGATGAAAATATTTGGAAACCTGTCCAATGTTGTTAAGTACTCCCTTATTTCTCCTTGTGTCAAATCAGTACTCTCAGCATGTCTTGAATCAACCACTTCTTCACTGGCAATTCTTGTTTAGGCTGCATCAACTCCTCAAGTTGTTCTTAACGGCTTGAAGCAATTATATCCCCTAAAACTTGCAATACTTCACCAATTTCTCTTTTCTCCTCGTGCAGCAGCAATAATGACACTTCTCTCTCATCACTGGCACTAGAAGTAGTGCTACTTTCCGAATCTTCAGAATTGTCTTCACTCTCGTAACTTCGGACTCATCATTTTCAGTCACATCTTCTAGTGCCAAAGGTTGCTTGGTAGTCATATCAAACACCATATTTCCACCCTTTTTGACATACACAGAGATTGTGCCCTTGCCCCAATCTTGCACAACACCAATAACTCTCAACCAAAGTCATCCCAAATTGAGAGAAAAAGATCACATGCCAACTAGCATGACATGAAAGTTTACTATAACCTTCATGTTAAAGACTTCAACTTGTAGATTCTTAATCAGCCCCAAACACTTCACTTTGGCATGGTTTGCTAGTCAAATCCTCAACCTAGACCTTCCAAATGTAATGAGACCCTATCTCTTGGCACATGACTGTGTGATGACACAAACTTGAGAATCTCCATCAATGTATGCTACAAATGGATGCGTGGAAAGACCTACAAAATACCAAAATAACATGCTGCAAGCCATAAATAGACAAATTTACATACCTGAAAAATCACACAAATCCATAGACGAGCTAACGCGAGCAGAGAGATAGAGCGAGAGACCACGTGCAGACGTACCTCCTAGAGTGGAGTGCTACGTCGGCACGGCAAGACAAAAGGGAGGAGAGGAGAGAAGAAAGACACAAGCACTAGGTGCAATCTCCCCTCGTGCAAGAGTGAGCATGTCACTCTTGCATGTTTTTAATTTATAGAAAAGTTAATGCTCAAAAGTTGAGTTACATCAGTTCACACTTGGGCATAAAATATGCATGGCTCATAAAGAGTTCAATGTAACAGTTAATAGTTGTCTACATCCCTGTCTACATCTCAACTTACAACTGAACCATAAAATACTAAGGATTTTCACAAAGTCCGATGGTGGTAGTTTTACTCCAAATAATTGCTATCGCCTTATTGTCCAACAGGTGCCAATTACTACTCTGCTCACACAACACCCGACAATTGATCATATTACACAGTTCAAATCAAGATTGCAATGCTTCATCAAAATATCAAATATTTCACAAATAATGGAACTGATATTTTGATGAATGAATGATGAGAGAGATACGGCCATTCAAAGTTGGGGTTGTACTCTCTCTTGCTAAAAAATGAGCTCTATAGAAAAGTTTGTTGGTGTTGCAGCTATAAATAGGGCCTCTTTTGAATTTTTTTATTCCAAGATATTTCTTCTCTCTTCTCAGTTGACAAGGCTCTCTTGCAAGGCTCCATTTAATTGTGTCCAATTTTGGCCTCATTTGGGTAGGAAATGGGCTCGGGGGTTCACTATGTGTAAAACTACTATATCTCGTGCGTTCAAGACATGTTTGTAAAATCCCTTATCTGTGAATTTTGTTAGGAATATAATGTGCCCTTTTATTTTAAAGTCTATAATTTTTTTTTAATTTTGAAAAAATAATGCCCTTCTATATATATATATTTTTATGTAAGTTTGAAGAACTTTAAATACCCTTTTGTTGAACTCACGTGATCAGTTACATATTTATTAGGTGACCTCCCCGGGGAAACGGGACAGCTGGTGACTTTTGGGCCAAGGGAAGGGGAGGGAGCTAGTGTCCAATGGACCAAAAAATGGAAAGGCGCCTAAGGAGCTGGTGTGAAGTCAAAAATGCGTCATCTTCTCCTCCATGAATCCCACAAGCCCCAATAGCCAAGGATTGAGAGAGCTCCTCTCTCCTTTGATACAACCGCATGAGCTTCCCATCCTCCTATTATACCCCACATTTTCTCCTTCCCCTTTCCCATGTGGGATAGTCCTAGTGCCACATGGAATCCTCCTCCCACACTTCTCCAACTTCCTCTTTTCCCCATAGGAAATTCTTAGCTCAAGCTCCCTTCAAGACCTACTTCCTAGGAGCCTAGTGCACCGCTCCATCCACCAAATGCGACACCATAAAGCACGACTCAGAGCCTATTACTTCAATTACTTCCAAAATTTTAAAATGTCATCATTTCTAATTTAAATCATCAAGTTGGCCCAGTTGCCTTTGCTGCATGCATCTACAACCACTTTCTAAGTCGGGACCATCCACTTCGGACGCACATATCTCATGATGTACAAGTCCAACTTACAAGCTATAGAGCATGACTGAAAATACTTATTCAAAACCATGTTTTGGGGACTTGAACAACCCAAAACACCAGTACACAAGCCCATAAAAATCAAACCTTTGTACATGAATTTTTACATTGTCACTCTCAAGACTCAAAGCACTATGTACACATATATACATGAGGCTAGCTAGCAAGCTTTTGGGCATGATGTATTGGCTTTTTGCTCATCCAAATAATGCCTAACAACTTTTTGTCATCAAGCTCTATGTCAAATTTATCCTTGGTGCCTATCAAATCTCATTTGTCTACAGCTTAAGGATTTTTCACAACTAGATACATTATACCCTTGTCATCAAGGTATGGATCACCATTGTAGTCCATTGTACTATTTGAACTCACTAGGTTGCTCTATTAACTTTATATTGTAGCAATCCATACCATTTTTGCTAATTTTTGCACTCTATTTGTTTTATAATTGGTATTCAAGTGCAATAGTTTCCTGGTTGGGGCTGGCTTGTTTGGATTTCTCCCATGTTTATTTCTCTCTTTGAAACTCTTGATTTTGTATCCCTCAACCATATAGGTATAGGATCTCTCGGACGAAGTATCAGACTAACTTTTTGGTAGAATTGTCTCCAAGATTGGAAATGGTCCCAGATTCACATTCTCTTCCATTGAAATATGGCTAACCTGGTCTCCGATAGCAAGGTTTCTACTATCACAAATACATTAAAACAAGTACTATTGCAAAACCTTGATTTGTTATCTCTTTGGTAGCATTCAAATCCTTTAAAAGGAATCACTTCAAGAAACATATTGTAGCCCTTGCAACATGTACAAAAAGCATATAACTGCTCTGTTAGTCAAAATTTTGGAGTTGATAAGAATATCGCGCTTTTAGTACAAAGTTTAATTTAGCTTGCAGAATCTCCAAATCAAGTCCAAATTCAAATTTCAGAAGACCACCAGGCTCCTTCTCACTAGCGCTAGCTATGGTATAAATTTGGTCCTAGTTTGTGACAAAGGAACATGGATCCCAATCCAAGTAACTCAATGGTAGAATGTGATGAGACTTGACACAAAGCTTGCCCTTGGTACCCTCCCACTAGGTATATGGTTTTTGTGCACTTTGGACTAGTTTAGGGAACCTAAAAATCAAACCCTTGGTTTATCTCGATGATTCTTAGCCTAGAAGTGTTTCTGGCCCTTTTGACTGACTTTTGAACTTTTTTGGCTATCTTTGTGTGAAAATTATTGCTTGCAATGGTCTCTTGCTACAAAGTGGTATAGTTTTTATCCATTTTCCATCAAAATTAAACCTAAAATTTTGCCAAATGATTACATAAAATGTCAATAGCCTACTCCTAAAATATTTTCGGATATGGATCAATTTTTTGCTGATCTAAAGTGAATTTTGTGTCTGCTTTGCGATTTTTTACTATTCTCTACTTTTGCTATTTTGACCAACTTTTTCAACTTTGTTGCCAATGTACCCTTTGGGATATGTGTTTCAAATAACCTCAGCTACCCACTACTCATATCTTAGCCAAAACTCATGGCGAGGTATATGGATCACGATCCATGTTTGACCTCATTTGGACATGAAACTTGGTGAGCTGGTTGTCATTACTATTTGAATGCTAATCTCATTAGCGAGCTTATGATTTTGAAATTTTGCACAAAAAAAAATATCATGAGATTTTTAACACGTAAATCATGGCCTTTTTTAATGGCACAAAATACTAATCTAAAAAGCACACATTTAACATACGATATACACCCAAAAACATACATAAGTTTTAAAAGTCTCAACTTTAAGATTGATCATCTGGCAATGTATGGACCTCTCATGAACGTTAAAGCATACGTATAACAAGAGGGGAATTCAAAGTTCAATGGCCATATAATATTCTCTGAAACTAAGTGTCATATGTGCATTGCAATTTTCCATGAGCAATGGTGGAGGTATGAGGGCCAAGAGGCCTCTGCTCAAAGAATCCCTAGCTCAGTCTTGTTCATGTGTGTAAGGTCAAAGATCAATACAAAATGTTTTTGTGAGCTAGAAGGTGTAAAATTCATATCAAATGTTCCAAACGGGCATTATGAATGCATGGAAATGTTTCAAGAATAAGGTGTTAGCTACAACACTTGGGAGTTTGACATGAAGCATTTCTCTTCTTGTGGTTTATTGAAATACAAATGTCATGAGAAACATGTTTTGGAGATGGTCATATGGTATGGAAAGGGGTCGTTACAGATGGATGGAAAAGGGTTGTTACCTAGAGATGTTGCTAGTCTTGTATGCCCGAGTAGTTAAGGGAGACCAAAAGAATAACAATATTCATCTCTCTAAAAGCAGCATGTCCACGGCTCTTGTAAAAATTAGGGAGGATGTTGTGTGATGTAAGTTTTCACTTTTATGTTCTTATAAGGTGTTTCCATAAAAAAATCTTACACCAATTATGTTGATGTAAGTAGGACTCTAGATGCCTTTGGTGGCAGTGCTTCCACTAAGAGAAAATTTATATATATTGACCAAAGTGAGTGACAAAATTGCACAACAATCTCATATGTATTCGTTTTCCCATGTAAAGGAATATTTTTAATGTAACATGTCTTCAAGAGCACATATAGGTGATTGCATTTACAAATATCATAAAATATATACCAAGTATCACACTACGTGAATGACATCTAATTCTTGATTGCACCATGATTTTTTTTCCCATGTTCCTCATTTGTCATATTCCTTCAAAATACACCCACCACTGGTGCATTTGAGGGGGGGGGGGGGGAGAGAGAGAGAGAGAGAGAGAGAGAGAGAGAGAGAGAGAGAGAGAGAGAGAGAGAGAGATTCTTGCATGTCTTTTGAGAGAGAATCTACTAACTTAAGATTTTTATGTGAAAATATGCATAAAGACTAGGGTGTTTGACCAAGATTACAAGGGAGATGAGATAGATGGATAGTTGGCAGTGGAGCTACCAACTACATCAAGAAAAGGAAAGTTATTATAGAGAAAATCCTCTTCTAAACCTTGACGTACATGTCAATCAAAAAAATCCTAGGCACAATGTTTTTTTCCCAAAGTTAATATAGACAAACCTCTCTTCTAAACTTGATGTACATGTCAATCAACAAAATCCAACCTAGGTATTTATTAAATTTTGATAGATTTGCTGAAAACCTTGAGTAGAGTCAAGATTCCATGTTCAAGGTAATCAAATAATTTAGAAAACACATAAATCATAAGAGCACAATGGATTCTATCTAAACACAAAGTAAAAAACAATCATATACACTTAAGTCTTGAGATTCTATCAATAAAAAAACAAAATTTTAGATGTATTTAAGATTTTTGACCGCATAAAATACTTGAAAATATCAAGTAAAGTCACAGTCAACAAACACCTCTTCTTCTCTTGCAGCCCGACAAATAGTCTGAAGGCGTAAATAGCCATACTCTTCTGGTTTGATTTGCAAAGATGTTGAGGCAAGCTTTTCCATGCATGGGAACCCCCCATATATTTTTGCCCTTTTACCAAAATATTTCCCATTATATAAGTTACTTTTGATTTTTTCTTCCTTTTTCACAAACGTTTTAGCCTTTATTAAATAAATAAGACTTACGCTAATCAATCACGATGTAGCATAAATAAGTAAGCTTTCTTTGTTGATCTCTCTTTTGACCCTAAATATTAAATATATATAAATTACATTATATATTTTAGTATTTTCTAATATATTTTTCATGTATGTATATTATTCCACCCTACCAAATATTTTATTCACTAGTTTTCATTTTCAAACCTCAACCCCACTTTTAAATTTCAATAATACCTCCATCTAGATGATTGCCAATCTTTTCAAAAACTCTAGGTCATGTTTTCATACACATGAAGGAGCTTCCACTTGAAGGCAAGAGAGAAGTCCACTCAAAGGGGACCACCAAAAGACCTTTGCAGCCACAAATAATACATTATTTGGCTGAATTTTTTAAGTAGAGAAGAACCCCGAATCTGAAGGAGCGTTCAACATGAAAAATGTAGCTCGTGATCTCAATTTTTAGCTCAAATTTTTTCATAATTTTTAAAGTTATGAACGCGGAGCTATGATTTTTGTAGTGGACCCCAGGTTTCTCATGTAATGGTGACACATGCCATCCCTAGTTTTCTTCCCTCTAGAATGTCTATGGTTCTACAAGTCTTCAAGCATGATTACAAGAGACAAGGCTCTTTTAATGAGGTCTTGGCAAGTCTAGAGTGATTCTATCACCATTTTTGGAGGATCCATCCTCATCAACAAATATCCACCTTCGACAACCTCTCTTATAATTTTCTTACCTCTCTCTTCTCTTACTAATAAGCTTATGTCTAGCCAAATCTACACTATTGTAAATATCTCCTATCCTCTACATCCTACCCACATTCTCTCATCTTCTCTCTCTATTGGCTCTGGTATTTTAAATAATGAGGAGACAAGATGGGAGCCACAGTCATATGCACCCCATTTTCCTAGTCACCAGAGTGGGACACTCATTTCAATTAGAAATATTGCTCAATCCTCTCCTCCTTCCCTATATAAGGAGGCTATGAGAGCTCACCATGACAAAAAAAACACACACAACATCACCAAAGAATACACTATGCATTGTGTGTGCCTAGTGCACACACACACACCCACACCATCACCATCACCGCAATCACCATGCTCGTCTTGAGCATGACCTCTACACCCTTGGGCTATGGAAGATGAAGGGCAGCTAAATGAAGGATGATGGCCATAACCCTCGTGCGAGTCTTCGACATCAACTCCCACCTATCCTCCATGTGCTCTACCACTCTCTCCCTTCTCATTCCCCTACCCTATGCTCCCCATTTCATCGCCTTATTCTCTAAATAAAGCTTGAGGTTTTGTGAGTATGTTTTCCTGCAATGTTTTGCCCATGTGAGGTGTGCGGAATCGCCACCTAGTCTTGTGTTTGGAGTGAGCTTGTGTATGTGTGAAGGGTGTGCGGATTCGCCATCCTTCTTTGGTGCCTAAGTACTAAGCCGCAATACCCCCTCCCTCTCTCTCTCTCTCTCTCTCTCTCTCTCTCTCTCTCACTTGATCTCATTTCCCTTCCTCTTCATCATTACTCCCAAGCATCCATCTCTCTTGGATGAAAACTTTGTTATGGTGGTGTGTTGTTTGCGTCCTAGCCGCTGAAGCTAGGTGGTGCCCCCTGTTTGCTTTACCATGACAGGATCGAGGCGCGCCATTCGGTCCCCGATGTTTTAGAGGCCGTCGGGGTTCGGGGTTCGCTTTGCTCCCTTCATTTGGTGCCCCCACTGAGGAACTTTTCATGAAACCCTTCAGTTTACAAGACTGAAACCCCTAAACTATTGTGAATGGATGAATGGCTAGCAGGATTTGCTAATTGGACGACAGAAGAAGAAGAGCTCCAAGCACAACTAGACGAACTCCGCATCTCCATGGAAGCTCGAGTGCTAGCGTAACGATAATCGATTTGCAGTGGGAGAGTCAACCAACACGCCAAACCCAGTGGATATACATAGGTCAAGTGCCAAGAAGAAGAAGGAGAAGGTCGAAACCATGTCCGCAACCTACAACCAACCCACAACAACAAAATGGAAGGAGCTCTACACAATAGAGAATCAACACTATTCTACTTTGAGAATCGGGTAACTCAAGTCACCGAGGTAATTATCACAGTCAGTTTTCAAGTCGCACCTGATGTTGCAACACAGATAACATAATCATTGGCTCACACTCTCACTAGAGAAACTAGGGATCTACTGAGTTTGTTTCAGGAAAGAACACCACCCTCTTCCACAAGCTTGGACAGTGACTAAGCACCTCTAAGCTTCACACAAATCAGTACAACCTACATCAAGACAGATCACACATACCAACACGTGTACGCTCAATCAAGGTGATACCGGATTTGAAGGCTCACTACTAGCACGTCATTGACACCATGTTGGGTGGGGAGCGGTTTTTGGAGGTTCTGGCATCAGATCAACCATTTGTCTTACCTTTGGTACAAGACAATGTACCGTTTGAAGTTTTAATCTATGTCCTAGTATAAGAGGGTATACACGCCTCCTTGTAAAGAAGAAATTTTTTTTTGCAAGCTAAGCAGTGTGTCTTTCTAGCTCTCTCTCAGTAATCATGGCAAGTGTAGCATTTCCAACATTTAAAGGAAAGAAGGGGGAGGATTTGGTAACAGACTTCCTAGATGACTTTGAAGTAGCATGTGTAGTGAGCAACAAAGATACGGATGAATCCCGCGTTAGAATCTTTAAGCATCTCATGAAGGTAGAAGCTAGATCATGGTACAATGCACTTCCACAAGCAACCAAGGATGACTGGGAACCCTTAAAAACCGCTTTTAAGAGGCACTTTGGGGGAGGTACCACTTCAGAAAAGTTGTGGGACAAGTTGAGAGACTTGAAGCAGGAGGGTCTTTTAGAATATGCCACCTATGAGTCCAAATATATGGATTTGTGGGAATGGTGGGTTGAGTCACTAGCAAGGGGGGAAGCTGCACCCAATTTCCTAAAAAAATATCGGTTCATGCATGGCTTATGGCCGCTTCTCAAGGAGAAGGTGAAAGGTAGATTCCCGGCTATGTACGAGTTAGCCGTTGAGATTGCTCGCCTTAAGGACAAGAAGCTGCGAATGAAAGCCAAAGAAACCGAGTTAATAGAAGCAGGAATATCGCGTCGACCAGCAACTATGACAACCACCATTCCACCACCACCACCGGCTCTTGGGGTAAGAGATGACCAACAAGATATGTTGGCCCATATTAGTGACCAACTGCAGAGTTTGTTTGTCCACTTAATACATCAAGGGAGGAGTTAAGAAAGAGATTAAGACCCTGGAAGAGCATGATGACAAAACAGAGAGTATCACTGCTACAACTGCGGAGAAGACGGTCACGGTATGTACTACTGTCCCAAACCACGACAAAACTATAATAGAGGAGGTAGGAGGAACCAATTGTCACCCCCTAGAGAAAGAGCACCCCCACCCCGAGCAGCAGCCCCACCAACACAAATTCTACGTCGGCCACAATCACCACTTACAATCATCCTACGCCCACCATCAATTGGTACTTGCACACCAAGTATCATTGGTCTTGCAAAAGAGGTCAAGATGAAGGTAACCGAAGAAGGATCAAGCGAGAAGTTTATTCAAAGAACTGAAGCAGTGGAACAAGAGGTTAAAGAATCAAAAGATGCTACCCAGGTGGGGGAGGTAAGTCAAGAAAATTGTGTTACAAATGTGAGTACATCTTTAACCTTGAATGAAATAGGCACCAAAGCGATCAATCGACAGCATTGGGCAGTAAGGGTAAGAAGGTGTAAAGTGTTGATTAGGCCTTGTCAGAGTAAGAGGAATGCAAAGGGCATGAAAGATACAAGAGAAGAGGAAGACCAGCCTGCTAGCAAGGCTTTGCAGAAGGTGGACAACATATCAAGGAAAGGGGAGGGCTTTGAAAACGGAAGCCTGTGCACCAGCATGGACCCAGGACAGTGTAGCAAGCTAAAGGAATCTTGCATCAAGGGAGTTTCACTTGAGGACCATAACAAAGAGGTAAGTATGACTAAAGGTTTGGAGTTGGATATTGCTCCAGAGCTTGGCAGCCGAGTTCGACATTATTGTGTAGTGTTATAGACTTAGAGATGGGTAATGCCTCTAGTCTACTAAAGGGTGTTATAAACTTGGAGATGGGTAATGCCTCCAGTATATGTGAGGATGTTCATAGTAAGTTTGATGATCAATATGTTGCCAACCTTTTAAGGATGTTCTAAACTCCTCCACAACACAGCATTGTGTTTGCATGGGATGCATCAGACCTATGGCTATGGCTAGCGGCTATAACGTATAGAGAGAAGATCAGCATGGAGATAAGAGCAAAGGAGCCATGGATAGACAAAAACCTGATAGAATTCAAGAATGAAGACCTCCTTCGCAATTTGGTACAATTTTTTACAAATAGTGCATCCTCTCTTTCGAGAAAGGCAAGTGGATTACGCTTGTATTTAAGCCGCAAGGTAGGTGGCTTGCTATTAGCATCAGTAAAGGAAGCTGACATGTTTCAGCACACCCAAAAGAAGCATGATATGCTTGCATTTTTTTCCAATCATGGCAGTAAGCAGGATCATGAAAATAACAGGAGATCACCACACCAACAAGGCGGCCATATATGGTGGATTCTTGGTACACTCTTGGGAATCATAATTTTCAGTTCTATCTTTGCAAGAGCCAAGATGCTCATTTCCCCTCTCGCTACTGGTGGTTACAAATTTGGTCCAATTTGGCATGCAAATTTTATTGTTCGGACACTGCAGACAATGATCCTATTTTTCACTTGGGATCCAGGAGGACATTGGCACAAAGTTCTGGAAGCCATGGGCTTCCCCTTTAATCAACCGACACTACTCCAAGGAACAAGATATCACCCGGACCTATTACAGATTCATGAATATCCCAAAAATCTCACCAATGGCCAAATGGAATGGCTAGTTCAGAAGGCAACTCGATATCGGATCCTACAGCTAAGTGGAAGAAGAAACAACGCTAGAGGCATGAATACCTCTAGCCTTCGGGGGAGGGCTAATGAGGCAAGCTTTTCCATGCATGGGAACCCCCCCATATATTTTTGCCCTTTTACCAAAATATTTCCCATTATATAAGTTACTTTTGATTTTTTCTTCCTTTTTCACAAACGTTTTAGCCTTTATTAAATAAATAAGACTTACGCTAATCAATCACGATGTAGCATAAATAAGTAAGCTTTCTTTGTTGATCTCTCTTTTGAACTTAAATATTAAATTATATAAATTACATTATATATTTTAGTATTATCTAATATATTTTTCATGTATGTATATTATTCCACCCTACCAAATATTTTATTCACTAGTTTTCATTTTCAAACTCAACCCCACTTTTAAATTTCAATAATACCTCCATCTAGATGATTGCAATCTTTTCAAAAACTCTAGGTCATGTTTTCATACACATGAAGGAGCTTACACTTGAAGGCAAGAGAGAAGTCCACTCAAAGGGGACCACCAAAAGACCTTTGCAGCCAAAATAATACATTTTTGGCTGAATTTTTTAAGTAGAGAAGAACCCCAAATCTGAAGGAGCGTTCAACATGAAAGATGTAGCTCGTGATCTCAATTTTTAGCTCAAAGTTTTTCAGAATTTTTAAAGTTATGAACGCGGAGCTATGATTTTTGTAGTGGACCCCAGTTTTCTCATGTAATGGTGACACAGGCCATCCCTAGTGTTCTTCCCTCTAGAATGTCTATGGTTCTACAAGTCTTCAAGCATGATTACAAGAGACAAGGCTCTTTTAATGAGGTCTTGGCAAGTCTAGAGTGATTCTATCACCATTTTTGGAGGATCCATCCTCATCAACAAATATCCACCTTCGACAACCTCTCTTATTTTTCGTACCTCTCTCTTCTCTCCCTAATAAGCTTATGTCTAGCCAAAGCTAGACTATTGTAAATATCTCCTATCCTCTACATCCTACCCACATTCTCTCATCTCTCTCTCTATTGACTCTGGTATTTTAAATAATGAGGAGACAAGATGGGAGCCACAGTCACATGCACCCCATTTTCCTAGTCACCAGAGTGACACTCACTTCAATTAGAAATATTGCTAAATCCTCTCCTCCTTCCTATATAAGGAGGCCATGAGAGCTCACCATGACAAAAAAAACACACACAAAATCACCAAAGAATACACTATGCATTGTGTGTGCCTAGTGCACACACACACACCCACACCATCACCATCACCGCAATCACCATGCTCGTCTTGAGCATGACCTCTACACCCTTGGGCTATGGAAGATGAAGGGAAGCTAAATGAAGGATGATGGCCATAACCCTCATGCGAGTCTTCGCCATCAACTCCCACCTATCCGCCATGTGCTCTACCACTCTCTCCCTTCTCATTCCCCTACCCTATGCTCCCCATTTCATCGCCTTATTCTCTAAATAAACCTTGAGGTTTAGTGAGTATGTTTTTCTGCAATGTTTTTCCCATGTGAGGTGTGCGGAATCGCCACCTAGTCTTGTGTTTGGAGTGAGCTTGTGTATGTGTGAAGGGTGTGCGGATTCGCCATCCTTCTGTGGTGCCTAAGTACTAAGCCGCAATACCCCCTCCCTCTCTCTCTCTCTCTCTCTCTCTCTCACTTGATCTCATTTCCCTTCCTCTTCATCATTACTCCCAAGCATCCATCTCTCTTGGATGAAACCTTTGTTATGGTGGTGTGTTGTTTGCGTCCTAGCCGCTGAAGCTAGGTGGTGCCCCCTGTTTGCTTTACCATGACAGGCTCGAGGCGCGCCTTTTGGTCCCCGGTGTTTTAGAGGCCGTCAGGGTTCGGGGTTCGCTTTGCTCCCTTCAATATGTATTTGTGCCAAGGTAGCAAATTTGGATCAAATGTATAGCATACATTTGGCTGGACACTTGTACCATGCGAACTATTTATCTAGCCCAAGACATTTCCTTCTTCTACACAACCAAGAATGTATGCTTGATCTTCCTCTTCTTCTACATTTGGATCTTCTAGAAGGAAATATTTAGAGGCTCTTGGAAATATGTTGCATATCCTTTTCCACTCTTGAAATCTATACTTATGCCCTCCATAGTTTAGAATAGCCACACCACTTTCAAGGGGAGTATGCACAAATAGCCCATAATTAGCTCCTTGAATACATGAAAGTTGCACTTCAAAAGCCACCCCATTAATGTAAAAAAGTACATTCTTGGGAATAGTAAAAGTTGGTGTCCCAAAAGGATCTTCATTATAATGATAACGTGAAATACACCTCATTTTTATCTCACTTAACTCCTTTGTATCTGCAAAAAAAGGAAAACATTATGCATAAATACTAGGACTAGATCAAAGGAAGATAGTACCATTGGGATGTCCATCATATGGAAGACTGAGAGTGTCTCTTACATGGGCCTCAAAAGGTTTCAAAAAAAAAATTTTTGAGAAACATTGCACACCATGTCTCCAATATATTTCCCACTTTAATAATAGAGAGTACCAAGGTCCACCACTTCTCCAAGCTAGACATTGAGCATTGATATAAGGTACAATAACTATCCAAGAAACCTATAGTATCTGGTATCATGGGATGCATTGATGCAACAAAGGTAGCCTAACCTCTTGGTCCATAAATGCTTTCTTGTAGACTAGGGGGATAGTTTCAAGGTCAGCACTAGTCAAAATTAGGCACAGAACATTGATACAATGCTCCACCACATTTGCAAATTATCTTCTCTACTAGCATGGGTGTTTTAATCTCAAATTTCACCACATCTTCAACATATACTCTATTGTAGTGTACATATTTTGGTTTGTGGGTCCACCACTTGTCCAAACTTGGCTTGTTGATGTATGGAGATTATCAAAGGTCCACCAATTCTCCAAGATAGACTTAGAACACAATTTCAAGGTCCATCACATGCACAACATATGAGGGGCTATAACATGCAAGGTCTTACTTCAAGGTCTACCATCTCCTCTCCCAACGCTAAGGTTCCATTGAAGCATGGAGAGACAAAAGGTCGACCACCCAAGCTAGTACTTCTTTCCACCACTTGAAAAATCCATGATATGTTGTCCATGGGGTTGACCACTTGTCCAAGGTAGATGCTCCATTGAAACATGGAAAGAAACAAATATCCGCCACTTGTATAAGCTAGGCTCCATTGAAACATGGAGAGAGCAAGCTCTACCACATGTCCAAGCTATGCTCCATTGAAACATGAAAAAACCATAAGATGTTTTACATGAGTGGTTTTGTTGCAAGGTGTACCACTTGATTAATATAAGATACCTTGCAATATTTAGAGAGGTCAATTTCTACCACTTGTACGAGCTAGGCTCCTCTAAAACATGGAGAGAAGAAAGCTTCACCACTTGTCCGACTTAGGCTCCACCAAAACGTGGAGAGAAGCAAGCTTCACCAACCTTGGCTTGATGTATGGAGATAATCAAGGTTCCACCATTTCTCCAAGATAGGTATATAAAATAATTTCAAGGTCCACCATGTGTATAAAATAATTGCAAGTTCCACCATGATATGTTGTACATGGAGAATTTTTCTCCAAGGTCCACCACTTATCCAAGATAACTCTATTGAAACATGGGGATAGAAGCAAGCTCCACCATGTGTCCAAGTTAGGCTCCATTGAAACATAGAAAACCACTTGTCTAAGCTAGGATCCCTTGCAGCATGAGCATAAGAAAAACCCCACCACTTGTCCAAGCTTTAGAAAACCATGAATGATATTATTTCTCACCAATCGCAAAACCCTTGATGTGTTTGTACATGGAGAATTTTTTTAAAGGCCCACCACTTGTATGAGCTACCTCCAAGATATAATATTATTTTTTACCATTTGGAGAATTTATGATATATTGTACATGGGGAGTTCTTCTCCAAGGTCCACCACTTGTCCAAGATATTTCTATTGAAACATAAGGTAGAAGCAAGCTCAACCATGTGTACAAGCTAGGATTTATTGAATCTTTGAAAACCACTTATCCAATTGAGGCTCCCTTGAAACATGGAGGGAAGCGAAGGTTCACCGCCTGTCCAAGCTAAGCTACGTAAATAATGTGTGGCTAGATCCAAAGGTCCACCACTTCTCCACCCTTTAAAGCAAGATGTACCAAATGCATAAACTAGGCATGAGAAAATACTAGAGGATCATTTGTGTAGCTTATTATCTTTAGTAGCAAGCTCCACCATGTGTCCAAGATGGGCTCTATTGAAACAACCCTGAACTAGATATGTGTTGTACATGAGGAGTTTTGTGTCAAGGTCCACCAGTTGTCCAAGCTAGAATCTATTGAGTCAACCCTAAACCAGATGTATGTTCTACATGGGGAGTTTTGTCTAAAGATCCATCACTTGTCTAAGATAAGCTCTATTGAAACACGGTGTGAAGAAAAGCTCCACCACAATGTCCAACCTAAGATAAAAAATAGTAGTTCATTTAGTCCAAAGATCTAACACTTGCCTAACGTCTAGAGAGAGGTGGAAAGAAAGCTAGCTATCTAATCTAGGAATGGAGATTTTTGGTCTCAAGAATCATTGAGACATGAAAAGAAGATAAGATCCACCACTTGTCCAAGCTTGGATCAATTCTAACATGGAGAGAAGGAAGCTCCACTAGTTGTCCAAATTGGGGTCTTTCTCAAGGTCCACCACTTGTCCAAGCTAGCCCAGTTTCAATTGAATCATGGAAGCATCTAAGGACCACCACTTGTCCAAGCTAGGCTCCATTGAGACATGGAGAGAGGGAAGATGCACCATGTTATCAAGCTAAACTCCATTGGAACATGAAAATCCATATAATTGTTGTACAAGGGCAGTTTTGTTTCAAGGTCCACAACTTGTCCTAGCTAGGCTTTATTGAACCTGGCAAACCGAGAACTGGGAAAAGTGATGCAATGCACCACTTGTCCAAGCTAACCCTACTGACAACGGATAGAAGCAAGCTCTACCTGTGTCCAAGCTAGGCCATATTAGGATATGGGAAACCGCTTGTCCAAGCAAGGCTCCCCTGAAACATGGGTAGAAGTAGAGATCCACCACTTGCCCAAGCTATGGACAACCTTGAACAATATTGCTTCTCACCAAGTTGAAAATCATGGTGTTTTACATGAAAAATCTTGTTACAAGGCCTGCTACTACTTATCAAATCTTTCTCCAATCTACGATATTGTTTCTCATCATTGGTAAAACCCAGGATATGGTGTACATGGAGAGTTCTACTCCAAACTCCACCACTTATCCAAGCTAACTCTATCGAAACATGGTATAGAAGAAAGCTCCACCATGTGTCCAAGCTAGGCAACATTGAAACATGGAAAACCACTTGTCTATGCTAGGATCCCTTGAAACCTTAGAATAACAAAACCTCCACCACTTTTTTAAGCTAGGGACAACTGTAAACGATATTGTTTCTCACCAACTGGGAAACCATTGATGTGTTTGTACATGGATATTTTTATTACAGGGCCCACCACTTGTCCAAGCTACCTCCAAGCTACAATAATATTTCTCACCATTTGGAAATCCATGACATGTTGTACATGGGGGGTTTTGTTCCAAGAGCCACCACTTGTCCAAGCTAGATCTATTGAGATATAAGGTAGAAGCAAGCTCCACCATGTGTCCAGGCTAGGATCCATTAGAACTTGGAAAACCACTTATCCAATAGAGGCTACCTTGAAACATGGAGGGAGGCAAAGATTCACCGGTTGTCCAAGCTAGGCTACATAAATTATCTTTGATTAAATCCAAAGGGCCACCACTTTTTCAACCTTTAGAGATCCAAGGTGTACCAGATGTATAAACTAGGCATGAGAAAATACCACAAGATCCACCATTTGTGTAGCCTATTTTCTTTAGTAGAAACCTCAACCATGTGTCCAAGCTAGACTCCATTTGTACATGGGAGAAAGCATGTTAACCTGTCGCGCTTTTTGTGCTAGTTAGCAGTTTCAAGTTAGCACATCTTCAAAAAGTTGGGCGTCTGATAAATTTTTTACAAATAATATCAAAATTTGTCGGAGGTTGTACATTTGGATTCTTTGTTTCAAGTGATTTCTATTGATATATCATATGTCATAGATCTTGGAGATGTAGCTCAAGTTATTGTACTAGTTAGCATATGTCAAAATTGTGCTAGTTAGCATTGTCCGGGACATGAAAAAGCATGACAGGTTAACATGCTTTCACCCACATGGAAAGTCACTTGTCCAAGATAGGCTCCATTTATACATGGAGATAAGGGGGGCCCTTGGAGAATGGTTTGAGAATTCGGAGCACTCATTTTTAGCAATATCAACATTCACTTCTGGTGCACCTTACATGTTTCCATGGGAGTGGCAATAGGTTTGCAATCCTCAAGTCCAAACTTACATAGAAATGTCTCTATGTAACTTTTTTGACACAAGGCAATACCACCATCACACTGCTTAAACTGTATACCCAAGTAATGATGCAATAGCCCCAAATCTTTCATCGTGAAAGTAGCATGCAAATCAGCTTTGAATTAAGCAATATGTCTCTCATTTGGTCAAGTGATCATCAAATCATCCACATAAAGAACCACAATGAGAAGTACATCACCCTCACTCTTTACGCCGTGGAGATTTCTTCAACCCATACAAATCTTTCTTACATATGCACACTTTATCCTCTTGTCCTTTCTTGAAAAAACCATGAGCAGTAACAATGTCAGATTGATGTACATCTAGGGATGATATGTTCAACTTGTAAGTTTATATATTGAACAATATTGTTTCTTACCAATTGGAAAACCCATAATATGTTGTACATGAATAAGTTTTTACCCCAACCTACAATATTTATTTTTCACAATTTGAAAGTTCCATGATGTGTTGTGATTTAGCTCCAAGCTCCACCACTTAACTTTTCCAAGCTAACTCTATTGACATGTGATAGAAGCAAGCTCCACCATGTGTCCAAGCAAGGATCCATTACAACATGGAAATACATTAGTCCAAGCTAGGCTCCCTTGAAGCATGATCAAAATAAAAGATTTACCACTTGTCCAATCTAATAGAAGCCTTGAACAATATTTCTTCCCACCAATTGCAAAATCATGGTGTGTTTTACATGGAAACTCTTGTCACAAGGTCCACTACTTGTCCAAGATATCTCCAAGCTACGATATTGTTTCCCACAATTTGAAAACCCTTTATATGTTGTACATGGAGAGTTTTTATCCAAGGTCCACCAGTTGTCCAAGCTAACTCTATTGAAACATAGGGATAGAAGCAAGCTCCACCATATGTCCAAGTTAGTCTCCATTGAAACATAGGAAACCACTTGGCTAAGCTAGATCCCTTGCACCATGAGCATAAGAAAAACCCCACCACTTGTACAATATTTAGACAATGATGAATGATATTGTTTCTCACCAATGCAAAACCCTTGATGTGTTTGTACATGGATATTTTTTTACAAGGGCCACCACTTGTCTGAGCTACCTCCAAGCTATAGTATTATTTCTTAGCATTTGGAAAATCAATGATATATTGTACATGGGGGGTTTTTCTCCAAGCTCCACCACTTGTCTAAGATATTTCTATTGAAACATAATGTAGAAGCAAGAACCACCATGTGTCCAAGCTAGGATTGATTGGAACTTCAAAAAAAACTTATCCAATTGAGGATCCCTTGAAACATGGAGGGAAGCTAAGGTTCACCCCTTATCCAAGCTATGCTACATAAATAATGTGTGGTTAAATCCAAAGGGCACCACTTCTCTAGCCTTTAGAGATGCAAGGTGTACCAAATGCATAAACTAGGCATGAGAAAACACTAGTAGATTATTTGTGTAGCCTATTATCTTTAGTAGCAAGCTCCACCATGTGTCCAAGCTGGCCATGTGTAGTTCTAATTTAAGAAGTACCTAAAATGTACAGTCTATGATGGTTGTAACAAGAGAGGTTTCATTTCAAGGTTGTGAACACTTATCCATCTGCACTTTTCTAACCTTAGCTCCATTGAAGCATGGAGAAAAGAAAGGTAGGATCCTTTGAGGATAAGAAACAACATCTTTAATAAATATGCATGGGGAAACCTCCACAAAGCCCATTATTTGTCAGCATATCCTATGCTTCAACATGTGGAGTTTTATTTGAAGGTCCACTCTATGTTCAAGCTAGAATCTATTTAATCATGGAGAGAAGTAAGATCCCGAGGTGTCCACTAGGAAATATGTAAGATATGTACATTTACAATATGTACTTACATAAAGAGTTTTTCAATTGAGATAAGGGATTATTTAAATACCTCTTGTTTGCACGTGATATATGCAATTTTTACATAGTGGACTCCCCAGGAGTAAGATATACCTTAGTCCAAGATAGGATCCATTAGACCATGAGAGAAGAAAGGTTCACCACTTGTCCAAGCTATACGTGGGTAGTTTTGTTTCAAGGTACTTCACCTGTCTAAGGTGCACTTTGTTGAAGCATGGAGATCAAGAAGGTCTACCACATGGCCAAGATATGCTCCATAAGACACAATGAGAAGCAAGATCCACCACTTGTCCAAGATAATGTAGCAAATTGGTGTTGTTTTAAAGTCTACTACAATTGTTTGAATTAGACTCCATGGTAGGTCCACCACTTTTCCAAGCTAGGCTCCAATGTAGCATACGAAGGTGATATTAATACAAGGTCTAGAACTTACAAAAATCAAGCTCTTAAGCCATTATGTTTAGGTTGAGTGTTATATTGTTAATCTAACGATTCACCATTCAAACATTAAATACTTGATATGAAAAATATAGACTCAAGAAATACTATATAAAACAAAACCTAACACTAAGAGTATCAAATTGCCAAAAAGAAAACGTTAACATGTATAAGAAGTTCAAAACATACGTTTTTCCATTTCCAAATAGTCCTCCACTGATAAATGATGCTCTTCTTCTTCTTCTTCTTCTTATGGAGAAATCTCCTTTTCACTAGGCACATTGTAAACTGGTTGCAAGGTGGATTGTTGCATTTGAAGACCAGCCCACTCTTTTATATCATCATGGGCCTTAACAAAGCCTAGAAGCTTGATTGCTAAGGTTTTTTGCTCCTCCACTCTCACAACCAAGCATAGGCCTTTTTGTTTTGTAGTCCTTCTTGTGCAACCAAGGAGCCATCACCAAAGAGATCAACAAGCTTGCGGTCTTCAAAACAATATGTATGGATGTAGTGCTTGACCAAAGCGCTTTTTTTTTACTTCCAAATATTGTAAATCTAACATGCCTTCATTTGATACTTGAAGCAATGAACAATCAATTGGCATGGGATGATCCTCTGACCTTATTCTTAATTCTTCAAAAGCATTACCTTGTCCCAAGAAGGCAACAACGACAAGGAATTGAATTTCTCTTTTACAAGGAGCTAATGGTAAGTGATGCAAGGCACCACAACAATGGTAGCTCAGAGTATCTCCCAATCTTTGGAATGCACATTGAAAATGTTTGGATTTAGTGAAATCCACAAATGAAAGAAAGACATACCCAAGATCTATTGAACCTCTAACAATAATAGCCAATATCCCATCCAAAGCATTGCTTAATGTCTCTTCACTCCACTGCAAATTGTCCCCATAGTGTTTTGACAAGTCTAAAACACATAAGCCGATAGGCAGTTTGTTGAAGGGGCGCTTCACTTAGAGATTTCCTTCCATCTGTAGGCTCACCACATATGTACACCATGGAAAATCTCTAGACTCAATTTTTTGCTTCTGAAGCTAAATGGCCCCTTGCATAAAAGGAGTTTTCTTTATTCCACACTTCAAGCTAGATTTGAGCCATTCCTCACATAGAATCAAAATCATTTTCTAAACTGCATCATTGATGTCATAGATGCTGGCAGCTTCTTGCCAATTTGTGCATGGTGATGCCACATTCAAAGAATTGAAGCCCTCAAGAAGTGCATCTTGAATCAATTTTTCTTGCTTGAGTTGCTTGATTTGATCATACATATTAGTTACATCACCATCTTTTACACTCTTTGACAATAGAATCTTCTCATCTTTGATTTCTTGTTGAATACTCTTTACCTCTGATTCATCAAGACCACAAAGGTATCTTAAAGAAATTGTTGGGGGTTTCTCGTTCTCCTCCTCTAGTGTTTCAATGATTTCAAACCAAGAATCATAAACTTCATCAAAATATGTCACCATGTGCTCCTATTTAGCAATCCAACTTGCTCTTGCACTCATTGTTTCCAATCAAAGAAAAGCCTACAAAGAAATATAGCCATAATTAAAATATTGAACATCGTTTAAAATATAAAGACTACAAGAAAGGAAAAAAGTGACTTACATCCCATCCAACACAAGATACATGTCCATTGGCAACTCCACTTGTGCTGGTCTCGGTGGTTGTTCTGAGAAGATCCATTGACTTCACAAGTGTCTCAATATTTGACTACAAGGTTGCTTGACATACAATGCTTTAGCCTCACTATTTGCAATGGTAGATATAGCAGTTGCAAAAAATGAAGGAGCATTCACAACAATACAAGCCTTTCTAAAATTATACACGTCAATCAATCTTTGAAATATCTCTTTATTTATTTGCTAATTGTGGAGCAATACTTTTGCAACATATATTGAATGCTGCCCATCAAGAATTCAATAATGAAAATCTTGTAGCTTGCTCTCTTCTGCCTCTTTCAATACCAAAGGAGTACCACCCTTTGCCTTTGCATTCCAAATAGCATACTTTCAACATTTTTTTAATCCAGAATACATGCATTATAGTGATCCGGAGCAAGCCAGCAATTTTTAACAGGGACATTATTCCCTATATTGGAAAGAAAAATAGTTTATGTACTTGTTCATTCCACCTGTGTCTTTTTCTTGTCCTTTGATGGTCTCATCCTTTAAAACATTTGGATCCACAATTTTATCTTTGAACCCTATTTTGAGGATGTCAAAGATGCATTGTCTACATCCAAAATGAAACTCGTTCCCTTAGGTTCCACTTTTTGCACTTTGGCTTGATTTTTTGCACGTGGTCTTGAAGCTTTCACCTTTTTTCCTTGTAGTGTGGCAATGATGGAGCTTTAAAGTTGATCTGCTATGAGATCTTCAGTTGATTCTTCAATCTTCCATCCTAAAGAGTACATGGTCTCTTCTTTATTTTGAGACATGCATGCAAATGCATATGCTCTTGGAGATAGTTGAAATTCTTGATTCATTGGAACTACAATGTCAATGCACTCCACCTCTGGATGACTATCAACTGCAGAGACGGATGTTTCCACTACTTGTCCAACATCTTTAAAAAGAATATCATTCTTCTTTTTTGCAATAAAAAGATGCAGATTATGAAATTGTGCACCCTCTAGACCATGTATATACATATACCAATTCCTAATATCATTGCGAGTATAGTCAATTGAGACAACAACCTGTGTCTTTTTCTTGTGCTTTGATGGTCTCATCCTTTAAAACATTTGGATCCACAATTTTATCTTTGAACCCTATTTTTAGGATGTCAAAGATGCATTGTCTACATCCAAAATGAAACTCATTCCCTTAGGTTCCACTTTTTGCACTTTGGCTTGATTTTTTGCACGTGGTCTTGAAGCTTTCACCTTTTTTCCTTGTAGTGTGGCAATGATGGAGCTTTAAAGTTGATCTGCTATGAGATCTTCAGTTGATTCTTCAATCTTCCATCCTAAAGAGTACATGGTCTCTTCTTTATTTTGAGACATGCATGCAAATGCATATGTTCTTGGAGATAGTTGAAATTTTTAATTCATTGGAACTACATTGTCAATGCACTCCACCTCTGGATGACTATCAACTGCAGAGACGGATGTTTCCACTACTTGTCCAACATCTTTAAACAGAATATCATTCTTCTTTTTTGCAATAAAAAGATGCAAATTATGAAATTGTGCACCCTCTAGACCATGTATATACATATACCAATTCCTAATATCATTGCGAGTATAGTCAACTGAGACAGCAACCCTTGTAACATTTCTATTTGGAGCCATCTCTTCTTGAAAAAAAATAAAATAAAATCTTATTATAACACATATTCCACCACTAGTTCAAGCAAGATAATCCAAGAAAGTACATATAGTAATTTGTAAACTAGTTAACTAAGGGGGAAGAGAGGAGCAAGGTCCACCACTTTTCTATGCTCAACTCTAAACAACATAGAGAGTTGGGAGGACACTGGTTGTCTAATGTAGGCATGTGGAAATAATAGAAGATTGACCACTTCTCTGACCCATCTTTTTTGGGAAAACAGAACGTTTTTCCTTACAATTAGCCATGTGTCTAACCTATACATCATTGTATGATAAAAATTCACCTGTCTAGACTAGGATTGAAACATGGAGAGAATCAATATCCACCACATGTTTTCTAAGCTAGGAATGAGTATTTCTGGTCTCAACAATCACTGGGACATGGAGATAAGATAAGTTCCACCACTTGTCCAAGCTTGGATAGTTTGAGATATGGAGGGATCAAGCTCCACTAGTTGTCCAAGCTAGGCTACATTAAACCATGCAAAACCCCAGCTATTTTAAACATCAATGATTTTCTTTTTGTCAGCTTAGCTCCATTGGAACTTGGGGAGAAACAAATCTCGACCAGTTGTCCAACATTTTCTCCATTGAAGTATGGAGAGTAGCTAAGATCTGCCACTAGTCCAAGCTAGGATCCATTGAAACAATGGCAACAAAAATCTCTACAACTTGTCAAAGTTAAGCTCTATTGAAACATGGAAAAACCATATAAATGTTGTACATGGGAAGTTTTGCTATAAGGTCCACCACTTGTCCAAGCTACGCTCTATTGAAACATGGAAAAAACAGATATATGTTTTATATGGGTAATTTTGTGGCAAGGTCCACCACTTGTCCAAGCTAGGATCTATTGAAACATGGAAAAACAAGATATATCTTAACATGGGGATTTTTGTTTAAATAAGCTAATCTCTATGGAAATATGGTGTGAATAAAAGATCCACTGCTTGTCCAACTTAAGCATCATAGATAGTAGTTTTTTTAGTTCAAAGATCCAGCACTTGTCTAATCTCTAGAGAGAGGTGAAAGGAAAGCTAGTTTTCTAAGCTAGGAATGGGTATTTTTGGTCTCAAGAATCATTGGGAATGGAGAGAAGATAGTTTCTATCATTTGTCCAAGCTTGGATCAATTGAGACATGGAGAGAAGAAAGCTCCAAGTTGTCCAATCTAGGCTCCATTAAACCATGGAAAACCCCAACTATTTTCAACATCAAGGATTATCTTTTTGTCAACTAAGCTCCACTGGAACATGGGGAGAAGCAAAGCTCCACTACTTGTCTAAGCCAATCCCCATTGAATAATGGAGAGAAACAAGTTCAAACATTTGTCCAAGCTAAGCTCCATTAAAAGATCAAAACCCCATGATGTTTTTATTCCACATGGGATTTTGGTTTCAAGCTCTAGAAGTTGTAGAGGCTAGGCTCCATCAGCTAAAATCCACCACTCATCTAAGCTAGGATCCATTGAAACAGTGAAAAAGAAAAGCTCTACCACTTCTCAAACTTAAGCTCTATTGAAACATGGAGAAACCATATATATGTTGTACATGAAGAGTTTTGTTTCAAGGTCCACCACTTGTCCAAGCTAAGCTCTATTGAAACAACCCTAAACCATATATATGTTGTACATGAGGAGTTTTGTGTCTAGGTGCACCACTTGTCCAAGCTAGGATCTATTGAATCAATCCTAAACCAAATATATGTTGTACATGGGGAGTTTTATTTAAAGATCCACCACTTGTCTAAGATAAGATCAATTGAAACATGGTGTGAAGAAAATCTCCACCACATATCGAACCTAAGATTGATAAATAGTAGTTCATTTGGCTCAAAGATCTAACACTTGCTTAGCCTCTAGAGAGAGGTGGAAGGAAAGCTAGCTATCTAAAGTAGGGATGGATATTTTTGGTCTCATTGATACATGAAACGAAGATAAGATCCACCACTTGTCCAAGCTTGGATCAATTGAAACATGGAAAGATGGAAGCTCTACCAGTTGTCCAAACTAGGGTCTTTTTCAAGGTCTGCCACTTGTCCAAGCTAGCCTAATTTCAATTGAATCATGGAAGCATCTAAGGACCACCACTTGTCCAAGCTAGGCTCCATTGAAACATGGAGAGAGGAAAGATGCACCATTTTTTCAAGATAAGCTCCATTGAAACATGAAAACCCATATATATGTTGTACATTGTTTAACCACATTATGTGGTGATGCAGACACTAATGCTAGAGGTGGAGATTGTCACAAACAATGGCAATCAAACCTAGTAGATAAGAGCCTTGCAGTTCTCACATGATTCCACATTGGTTGATAGCTTGGGCTGGTCCATATGGTGATTGGGTGTTTTCCAATGGTAGAGTAAGGCTGAAATATTTATCTGGGTTACTACTGCCAGGAGTGTATAATGGGACCAAAATAAAGCTTTATTCAGATGGCAAAGAGACTTCTCAAATTAGTGAAACTGATATTTTTAGAGCTAGAGACCAAGAAAATTCAGAATCAGCTATTTTAAGCATGTTCCATGTACAGCCAGTATTAGAGCCAGTCAAAGAGGTAGCTCAAGGGTCAAAAATGTCCCAGTACAACAAAACTACGTTAGCCTAGCAGAATCTATAAAGTGTGAGAGCCAGTATCAGTTTTTATGGGAAAAAGGGCCAATTGGACCATCAGTAGAAATCATTTCACGGAACATGGAGAGTATTAGCCAATGCATGTATGCCATGTCATTTGTGATGCACAAGACTCTAGGAACAGTAAGTAGTGGAGCTTTTATGGCACAAACACGTATAACAGTAAGGCGAGTAAGCCATTTTTCTCATAAATCTCATGCACAACGTTTGCGTGCTGTCACACATTCACTATCGTCCCTGCAGCCACCACAGACTTCTTCATCAAAAGCAAGAGTTGATTTGTTGTTTGTCTCTACCCGACACACCTCGATACGGATTTGAATATTCGGCTAAGTCTTCTTCTTCAACAAAGGCATCGTCTTCAGCTTGTATGGGACGAAGAAAAATGTTGGAAAAGATGTAGGACACTATAGAGGAAACTCAAGCAATTATTACCCCTATCAAAGCCTCCCTACCACTCATACCCCATAGTAAGCTACATCGGTGTGTGTTTACTGAGCAAGCGTAAGCATTGCTACAATTGTGGGATTTTCATGTGGTTGTGCAAGCCACAAAAATAGAGTTTGGCACATCCATCATTAGGCAGGTTCTCAATTCCTTCAATGCTGATGAAGGCAGTGCTATGGTGTATGGAATGAAAGTGTCAGCAACTTTGGAAAACATTGCTTATGCTTTCAAGATGCCAAATGAGCCGAAGCCGGATGTGGAAACTGCACAGCAGATAAGTGCAGCTCTAAAGAAAGATGATGCCGCCAAAAAACGTAAGGCCAATGCACAAGGAGTTCCAGTAGTAGCAGGTATGGACATTCCCTTTGCTTACCAATTTGTGGCTAAAGCTGTGAGTCTGAAGAATAACCCCACATATGTTTCAGAAAAGTTGTTTTCTATGTTACTAGCAAAGAGATTGGATGACAAGGCTTTGATCAGCCTATGTCAGATTTTGTCCCGTAATGTGCTTCAGTAGACCGCCAAGCTAAAGTCTCATACTGTTTTTAAAGCTTGGTATGTCTGCCAGTTTCTCTATTGGGCAACTTTCCTAGATGCTCATCATCAAGTATAGATGGCGTGGAGTCAGAAACCCATCCCAGCAACTAACAATGTTGACTTATCCTTTGATGAAAAAATCCAGGCACTCAGTTGGCTCTTACTGGTCAGAAGAGAAAGGGCATGTAGGAGGAAGCTGGTAGCTCTAAGAGACCAAAAATTCCATTCGCTAAGAGCAATGCTCTTTTAAAGGAGCTAGAAAGTCAGGTCAAAACTCTCTCTACTGAAAAATCTCCAGCAGACCCAGACTTCAGTCGACTAGATAGACGAGCCTCTAGCGAAGACTACTATTGGGATTAGCCAACAAACTGAGCAGATTTGAGCAGCTACTAGTGCTAGAAAAGACCAGTCTCACAAGACCGGTGCTCAGTAGTTCGCAACACACACTGATAAGGGAAAAGGTCTGATGCATGCTAGCCACTCGGTAATTCCAATATTCCTTTCAATGAAATGGCTTTGGCCTTAACCAAAAAGGACAAATTACAATAGCTCCAGACTCATCCTCTCAAAGGACGATTAATTTTGCACAAACCTGATTATACCACACTACCATATATGGATCTTGTTACAGTTTATGAGCTAGTTGCCTCTGACCCAACATTGATGATTGCTCAATGTTAATCTAGTCATCCTAGAAGACGATTGTCCATGCCTTGGGACAAATGATGGATGCCTCAGCATCTATTGATGAAGTGTCTAAGTTACAACTTGAACTGAGGAACAGTGAGCAGCAAGTTGAAAAAATAAAACAGATTGTCCATGCCTTGGGACAAATGATGGATGCCTCAGCGTCTATTGATGAAGTGTCTAAGTTACAACTTGAACTGAGGAACAGTGAGCAGCAAGTTGAAAAAATAAAACACGATATAGGGAAACAATCCTTGAGGCATAGTGTTCTTGAATATCATTCAACCAGGACAATTCAGACGCTAAAAAGTAAGTTGACAAAGATTGAGTTTGAGATGAGGCAGTTGAGAGAAGAAAAGGTAGAGGCTCAGAGAGGTGCTGACAGATTTTAAACTATGTTGAGAATGAAGAGAGTAGATTTTAACGCCCTGCTAACCCGCCATGCTGCATTTAAAGCCACTTTAACACAGAGATACATATATAATAACTTGGCTGATATTTTGGATCCTGCAGGCAATGCTATTTTCAACATAGATAATATGAAGGCGCTCATAGAAACCATGCAGAGTGATTTGCAAGATAAGATTTTTGAGTATAATAGTGCTTTGTCAAATCAAGCTATTATGGACTATATTGATAAGTAGAATGACCTTGAGCAGCATTCTGAGAAAGAAGCAGAGAAGGATGAAGAAAGGGAAGAGGAACCAGCAGATAAACATGATGATGATGATGATGATTCGCCTCAATATTCGCCTGCAGGATCTGGTTCTGGTGGATGAGTTGCCACAGGGGACAGTTAACCCAACACGGACCAACCAAGCCAGTATAAGGATCAGCAGTCGGGAGATCAAGGGACTACAAATCAGCAAACAGGCATTGAAGAATCCCCAATGCACCAGTCTCACAGGACTCTGTAGATGTGAAATGGAAAGCTAAAGTTGTGAGTGAAACTCTAAAAGGTGATGAGAAACATTCATTACAACTCATCACAATGAACAAAAGGCTAAGACATTAGCGAGCTCCTTTAACTAGGACGTATTTGGAGGATGATATTCTTCTTTATGATTTGGAACATTTTTAGAGACTATATGTAAGTGCCAGAGAAATGGTCCAGCATTGGAAATCAGTCACTTTCCATGATCAGGAGGTGTGTCAATTGCCTGAGCATCCTAGCAAAATTCAATTGCTAGAGAGAGAACCTAAATGGGCACTAACCTCTGATGATAGGCTGGTCAATGCACACTAGCAGCAGTAGTCTACTGCAGAGTGTCATTCCCTAGCTATTGGATTAGAGCTCCTGCTTGGGAATAGTCCTATATATGAATGTATGAAAGAAGTTAGCAATCAACTGAAAGAAGTCATACTGCAAGTGCAAATTTCCAAAAATTTCCTCGATTAGAGGGTACAAGATATTCTTGAAGATTAGACTTCCAGGAGTAATGGACCACAAACTCAAATGAGAGTAGGTGAATAGGCCACTGCTCTCCAAAGATTGTTTCAACTAGTTAGAATTACCAAGAAGATGATGCAGTGGGAGAACCCGACTATTCTAATTTTTTTAAAATTTGTACCTGATTCCCTAGTTTTCTTGTATGCCTTGCGTGATAGAGAGACTGAGCTACCCAAGTTTTTTCTAGCTTTATATCCTCAACATCAAGAACCAGTGGATCAGATTACATACTATAACATCACTAATGATCTTCAGGATTGGTATGAGAGATCCACAATAGAATGGAAAACCTAGCAAATGGTGATCAATGATGCTCTTCAATTAAATGATGTCTCAAATCTGCAACAAGAAGAAATATAGAGGATCAAGCTCTGTATGGGACATTGGAAAATCGAGCTCAAAGGTCTTACCAAAATCACAAATCAGCTACTTCAACTCATTTTGGAGTCCTCTAAAATTCCTAAAAAGGATAATACGGCTAAACCAGGTTTGAGGTCACAGTACAAAGAAATGGCTGAGATACTCTTTGAAGCTAGGATTAAAACAAATCAGCCTCTCCCAGAAGGATGGATCCACACAGCTTTGCATTGTCATAAATTGGCCCGATGCCGTCTAACAAAGGGTAGATGTATGTTGTATGATCCTGACACCAAAACATATAGTCATCTCACACCTTATGAATTGGAAATGTCCACAGCAAGGCGGGACCAGCTTGAGCAAGAGGCCATTTATCAACTTATCTAGAAGGACCATGCTGGCACTGAAACTTTTGAAGCACCAGCACAGAATAAGGGCAAGAGGAAGCGGGTTCAGTGGAAGGATATTGGGTAGTTCCATCTTAGAATGAGACGGTGGATTTTCCCAGTGAGGCACTCAACAAGCAGGAAATATGGCATAAAGCTAGACGTACTAGTAGAGCTAGTAGCTTCAGAGTGGTACTACATGAGGAACATCGGCCGAATCAGGAGGAACATTGGCCAACTCACCAAACAGACAAATGCGTTTAGGGTTTAGGGTTTGGCACTCAACGAGAAACCCAGACGGGTTCCTCAACACCATTTCAAAATTAGGCAATGGATTTTTCAAAAATTTTGCAACTATTCCAAAATTTAAGAAAGAAGGGAAGGATGTAGAAGGACAAGATGGCTCCAACAGGTGGAAACTATCTCCTGGAAGCCGGACAGTGGATTGGTCACACAACAGTAATTACCACGGCAATTACTAGAGTAACTCCTAGAAGCTATAAATAGGACCCATTACATTGTAATCAAGCTGCTTGTCTTTTGGATTCTCACTTCTTAGTTTTCTTGGTTTTAGCTTCCTAAGCAGTTCCTGAGCTACAATCTCTTCGCCTGTAACTCCACTGTGTAATCATAACTACTGTAGTCAATTGAGCTTTAGTCTGACATACCTTGTACTTGTTATTCATGAACTATGAGTCTGCATCTTAAATTGTAAACACTTTTTCAGTCATCCAGTCTATTGTCATTCTGTATACTATTTCAGTCCAGTTTTCACCTTCTATCCCAGTTTCTCAGATTGAACTGACGACTTACCAATAGCTATAAGTTCTAACACCGGAATTAGCTATTTGAAGAGACCAGCTCCAATTCCAAACCTTGAATGGATGCAAGATTCATTGATAAAAACTCAGGCTCATTATCAACTCCCCAACTTAGGGCTACGAGATGTTCTCATCTCAAGAAGAAATTAAGGGTATTTCTTCTGTAAGGTGTCTTCATCTTCCCATGTTGCATCTTTTTCAAGATAATCCTGTCATTGGACAAGATGTTCTCTAAGAATTATATTTTGAAAATTGTTCTCTCAAGATTTCAAAATTTTAAAGGATTGAATCTCCAAGATGTTTTGGTCTGGCATTATATTTTTCCCATCATCAAGAAGTTGGGCATCACTAGCAATACATGGTTTTGATAAGCTTACATGGAATACATGATGGACTTTGAGATGAATTGGCAGCTTTATCTTGTAAGATTGAAAACCTCTACATTTGATAACTTCCTAAGGACCACAATAACATGGGCTAATGTTTGTGTACCTCCCAAGTGATAAACTACTTCTCTTTGGGTGAATTCAAAGAAAAGCTTTGTCTCCTTCCTTGAATCTTCTTTCAAATCTTTTAGCATTAGCTTACTACTTTTGGAAATCTTGAGCTGCTTGAGTAGCCTTTCCAATGGCCTTAGTTTGGTTCTCCATCTCTCTGAGTATCCTCTTGAAATCTCTAACGCTTATGGTAGGATCTGGAAATTTTAGTGGACAGACACATTCTTGACAATAAAGGGCACAATATGGGGTCATATTGATGCTTTGATAGTGTGAAGCATTCTGAGCCTACTCCGCTAGAGGTAGAAACTGAATCCATTGCTTAAGTTCCCTACTATAACAAGATCTTAGAATATATTCAATGACTTGGTTGATTCATTATTTTTGCCCATCGGATTGAGGATGGTATGGAGTGATAAAGTTTAGCATTTTTCCAATTTCTTTGAAGAGGGAGGTCCATAAATTTGAATTAAACTTCACCTTGAGATCAGCTACAATCTGTTTGTTCAACCAATGAGATCTCAAAATCTTCTTAACAAACAATTGTGCAATGTCAAATGCAGTGAAGGTTGTCTTGGGTGGAATGAGATATGCAACCTTGGTGAGTAGGCCAAGAACCACCATAGGTGACTTATATCCTCATTGGACCATATGAGATCCAATGAAAAATTTTGTACCTAGATGCACTTCCACTTTATTTGAAGAATATCAAGTTGTTGATATTTCCATAAAAAATGTAGAACAAAATAGGATCTTGTACATGGAGAGTAGAGAGAGGTTGTACAATGCAATGTAAACTAGTGGAAAATCAAAATTTGGGCTAGTAGTATTGTATTAATCTTGTAGCAAGGAGAGTAGAGAGAGATACAATGCAAAGTAGATTACTAGAGAATCAAAATTTGCATCACTACTATTACAAAATGACGACATCATCAACCATGTGCTCTCAAGATAGAGCATAGATGGTGATATAGGCAACTAGATCTAGCATGTATGAATACAAGGGGTGGGTTATCCTTCAATATACAATTGCATGGTTCATGAGGATGTGCTTCTTATACAGTGCTATGAGTGAGTGGTAGATGTGTGTGTGTGTGTGTTTTGTATGTGCGGTATTGACTAAGCCAACCTCCCATCCATAGACACCGAAGGCCATAATGCTAATAGCAATACATATGACTTAGTATCATGCCTCGGACCAACTAGGTATTAATGGGGTTTTGAGGATATGTGCACCCATTCAAGGAAAGATGTAGGTGATTATTGAAGCTCATAATGGTAGAGGAAGGGTGCAACTTTCCAAAACTAGGTATTGATGGGGTTTTGAGGAGATGTGTATCCATGCAAGGAGACATGGAGGTGATTATTGAATCTCACAATGTCAAACCAAGGGTGCAACTTTCCACTAAAATAAATTGTAATAAGATCTTGCAAGCAGGTTTTTGTTGGTGGTTTGTCATGTCCTTATGGAGCCTAGCTTGGACACATGGTGGAGATTGTTCTATCCCTTGTCAATAGGGTTGGCTTGGACAAGTGGTGCATTGCATCACTTCTCCTAGTTCCTCGTTTCCCTGGTTAAATAGAGCCTAGCGGACCTTTAAACAAAACTACCCTTTGTAAGCCCACGGGGGACTGGACCATGCTCATCACCACCCAGTCATGCCCTATATAGACCCTTGTCCTGCTAAATATAAGGACGCCCTTGACTGCATGTCCGTCCTGGCCCTTGGCCGTGCCTACGCCTACCCTTGGCATGACATTACTCCCCCTTGGAGAAGCATTTTTTTCCTTGAAAATAAGAGCGATGATACACTAATGTTTTCTATGGTGGCATCCTTCATGGATCCAGCTGTTTGGTTGACCAGAACATGGTTTAGCAGGAGGTTTAATGAAACCAAGAGTAACATCTTGATTTTTCACATTGTTGTCCATTTGCAACCATCTTGTGTTACTGATTCCTATCCAATCATAGTGTGTAGACTCCATTTAGAACACACATGACTATGCAAAACGAGTTATCACACAAAGATGTACTCTAAAGAGTACCTCTTTTCACTTCCATGAAAGTAACTTGCTAACATAACTCATTAGCCAAGGTTAAGTCCTTGACTTGTTTTCCAATTCTAGCAGTAAACAACCCTAACTAGTGTTCAAGGTTGAGAACTTGATTTATACATGAAAAAACTACACCTAGTCGCAAACATGCCTTAACTTATGGCAAGTAAACTCCAAGTAGAGCAATAAATGCTTATTAATTGGATTGTTTGGTGCTAATGTACACACTTTGCATATCCTTTAGTACAATATTACACTTTGTAATTTGCCTATCCCCTTGGATAACTGACAGTATTGAGGTGTGTTTCCCTCACGGTTTACCAACAGTCTTTCCAGATGACTGGGAATCAACAATCTCAAGAATAACCATCGTGGTTAACTTGAAAAATCCACAAGCACCCAAATCAAGCCATGACCTCTATTGGTGATTGGTAGACCCAAAAGTAATCTCATAGAGATACTGCACATAGAGTGAAAAATGCTTCATAAGCAACAACTTGATGAATACGCCTGCCGTTCCAAATCAGCCTTTGCTAAACACTAGGGCTTATAACACCTAGTGTGCATGCATTTAGCAAAAAAGAGATCCGAACCTGTATATCCATGATCATCCTTGCCAATACTTATGGAAAATGTGATACGCCTAGCACACAGTAAAGAGGAATTTAAATAGGTTTGAAAAGAAACTAAATACTTTCAGGTGCAGTCATTTGCAAGCCTTGCTGAAACTTCTGAACCATAATAGAAGCTGAAACAATGATCACTTCTAGGTACAAACAATGAAACTTTTTCATTAACAACTCATAGCCTTTCTATATGTAAAACAACCATCTGTAATGTTGTTTAGTAGCACTTGTACCTTAACAATTTCTGAGTATCCAACAATTTCTGGCCACTGAAATTGCTCCTGAAACGTCGTGCTAAAAATGGTCTAGAAAACAGATGGGACCAGCACCTAGGGACATTGTCGCGACACATAATTGAAATAGCGACACCGGTGTCTGTCCCAAAGACTCATATTCTCCACATTTGGAATATGTCTCATGTAAGGATGTTTAAAAAAGAACATCCTTAACACTAGAATGGTAACAGGACACTTTTATGTCCTTGGACACTTTTGTGTCCTGTTAATGACCATTTTGCTTGAATTATTTGATGAGTATGAAAATGAATTTCTAGGTGCTATATATCCACAAAGTTGCCTTATGAGCTGAAAAAAAATTAGCATTTTTTTTTGAGTATCGATCTCACCATTAACCCTACTCTTGCACAACATTTTTGAACCTAAACTGTGTGAAAAAACGGGTCCTAGTTTTGGCCTTTTTTCAATTTTTGGCAACTATACCACTCTAAACTTCATGTTTGTGAGGTTTAGATGGCTACAGGTTAGGCCTTCATAGTTCTCAACATGTTTTGATGCTTGTAGGGAGAGCTAAGTGTTAAAATTGAAAGTTATGACCAATTTATAAGAATTGCATAATCCTGTTTTCTTGCCAAAATTAGCACTTTATATTTTTTTTTGGTGGCTTTCTTGATATCCAAATTCAATTTTGATTGTGTAAGTGTAATGTATAACATAAAGCTAATCTTCCTTGAGTTTTGGGGGACCTAATATGCTATATAGCATACTATATGATGATGGTTGAGTTTTTTGATTGCTAAAGAATACGATACATTTTAGAGTAGCAAGTATAACTTTCTCAATATTGCTAGTTTCTTAGGGCAATTGTGTGTAATTTGTAGGTAGTAACCATATCTAATCAAAGACTACAAACTTGGCTAGATATTGAGTAGTTTTTTATGGGTTTCTAGAGGTCATAATGCTAAACCCAATTTTTTCATGTTTGCTGTATTTAGCACTTTATCATTGCCCCCATGGTTCCAATTGTAAGAGATCCATTATCCTTTTGACATGCTCCATGGATCCTTTTGAATCCAAAGGCCCAAAGGAAACTAAGAAAACATGTATATAGTATCTGTATTGAGCGTGACTATAGAAACTTTGATGATAGGTCCGCAGAATGGCAAAAATGCAGCTTTTTTGTACCTTTTTTTTTGACCAAAAAAAAATTAGTGAGGTAAAAGAAACCATATGTTTTGGTCACCAACCCATTGAAGTTAACGGGGCATTTTATCTCATGTCCTACAAAAATCCCCAGTCTTATTTATATGCAATCAACCGTAAGAAATTGCTGTTTTGGGCAAAATGCATTGGTCCATCAACTTTGGAGGCTTATAGTGACCAAGGGATGAGAAAAATTACAAGTTTCTCATTTTTTCCATATGTAGTAGTTATTGAACTATAATCTCATGAAAGGATTTTTCAAAACGAGTGGATCTACTATGGTTTTGGAAAATTTTCCCAAAACCCTGAACGGACACTTTTATGTCCTGTTAGGTTACCATTCTAGTGTTAAAGTACAAGATGTACTTGTGTGGAGAGGTAACTCAAAACACTCCACAACAAGAGTGAGAGGGACCCTGATTTGTTGCTCCACGTGGCTAAACCGAACTCCTTGAGTCCCTAGACCATGTTGTATCCCATGTGACAACATGTTCCAAATCGAACCCGACAAGTGGGTTCATAACAGCATACTATATAGTGGACACTACGGCCCAAAATACTTGCTCCAACATGCCCTTGGCATGGCTCTGAAACATTCAAGTGTATTTATACGACTTGAGAAAACCAAGCAAAGCATACTAAAAAAATGGAATAACACCAAATCAATAGATGCATACATGGAGATTTGAACTGAATGTTCACTTACTCGTATTCAAATGCACAAGAGCACCTCGCCCGCCTGTGGAAAAACAAGCAACATTGCACTGGAAACCCTGGGTGTTGCCTTTGCAATCCAAACCCCACCCCAAAATAATATGTCCATAGACACTCCGTAGTGCTATAGAAGAAGCAAGAAATTAACAAAAGTGAAATGCCTAGCTCTTATGGACAACCATGCTATCTCAATTGATTGCTAGATCCATACTTCCTTGTAGAGATCAACTGCTGTGAGTTGAAGATTATCAAAAACTCAACTTGAGTGTCACACTGAAAACATGTAGTGCAAAAATGACACCCTAGACATCCGTAATGACAAGACTATTGCTTGTCCATTAACGTCGATGTGTACTTCCTTGGGTAGATCAAACTCGATCTTGAAAACAATCGCCCAAAGAATGGCAACAGTTATGTCTTACCCTTAGCCTCACAATGACTCTTAGCCAGTGTGGCCCATAGCCCTTATGAAAATTAGTGTTCAATGGACGAACCGATGAAGACTAATTTGAGTAGCATCTTAGCCACATGTTAGTTGAGAGTTAGAGCACCTTGGCTTAGGCTGACTCACGAGAAAAACATGTATCAAAAGCTTCTTAGAAGATTTTCATTATTCCCTTAAAGAGAGAGAGAGAGAGAGAGAGAGAGAGAGAGAGAGAGAGAGAGAGAGACAAGAGCATGCTGGGCTGAGGAACTTTCAGTAATTGCCAAGTAAAGTGTAAACAGGGAAAAACAAGAAAAACTTTAACTTGGCTAGCCTGGTCATTGTTGCTACAACCAGTTGTCATGAAATTTGGAAGGAAAAACTCCTTCCAAAATGACTGAGCCATATCTGCATAGACGCCCTCGTATATCCTATACACCCATCTGGTACATAGTGAAATAACCTGCAAACACATTGCCTATTCCTTCCAAATTTTGTATGCTCATAGCATATGCCAAACGTGGCCAGCTTCAATGCAAGATGTATAAATTGAAGCCTTGCTTCATAGAACTATGTGTGGCCTCATTGCCAACAAATGCTATTGACAACGGATGTCATAGCAAAGAGATTTGACCTTGTCCATCATGCACAAAAAATTGACCTTGTCGAATTGTAAATGTAAGTGAAAAATAGTAGAACACGTACAAGTTATGCATCTCAGGCCTGCTTGGTTCTATGAATGATAGCCATGATCATTCATTTCATTGCATATGAGAGTTATCAATCACATGCTCAATAACTACTCTACTTCATGCTATCAAGGGCAAGTTTGGTTTCTTAGGACCTAGTTTAGACTGATAGAGTAGAACCAAATCTCCTTTTCTAAAATTCCCTAGCTTTAATTCTTTGATCATGCTAGTGTTTCCTTCTTTGCTAAGAACAATTTTTGGGTCCAGCATAGTGTGCTATCTCAACTCATCTAGCTGTGTGAACTCCTCCAGTCTCTATTTAACATTGTGATTAAAATACAATCCATACTCCACTACCATCCTGAGACTGGGAATTACAAACTCCGTAGGCACAACAACTTCAGTGCCATATACCATTCTAAATGGTGTTAGTCCAGTGGTGACCTTATAGGTTGTCCTATATACCTAGAGAGCACTCTGGAGTTTCAGATCCCACTGGTGTGGCTCCTTTTGCACAATCTTAGTGAGAATGGTCTTGACAATTTTGTTATTGAGCACCATTTTAGATAATTTGGGAAAATCCCGTTTCCCAAATTCTAAATGTGTATGCTAGGATTGTGTTATTTTATGATTTCTAAGCTCTAGTTGCCTTTAATTTAGATAAATTATCATGATTGTGTGAGTCTATTTTAATTTCTCTACTATAAAATTTAAGAATAAAGCTCCAATATAGTTTTTGGAAAGAGGATTTGTATGACATCAATGCTTTTCAAAATTCAACAAATGCTTCTAGAAGTAGCTTCTCAAAAAATGAGGTGTTAAAAAAACCAATTGATATGATTTTAAAGCAGCCTATAGATTGATTACAGCAATTAAAAAAGATAATATGTAAAGGCAAATACTATTAAAAACTCTTGTCATAATTTGGTGACCTTAATCCATGTATAACAAAATACTTGGTCATGGTTTTGTAGCATGCTATCAAGTTTTAAATACATGATAATTTAAAAAACATTCAAACTAATATTTCACACTTAAAAAGTCAAAACAATACTATATAGTATCCTAGGCTATAAGACCATGAGATGCCATCTATTGCACCTATGGCCATATGGTGCTCTTTGTAGACATGTCTATGACTTTAATATGTCTCTTTATGACCTCAAGGCCATAGGGTTAGGATTGTTAGCTGGTCCCAACATATAAAGAGATCCAGTCCTTCAGAGCCATATGGGACTTTATTTATGTGTCACCCTATGTCCCTAAGGCTGTAGGTTGTCTTAGGGCCACAAGATGTTGTTCATGCCAATAAGAAACCCTTCTATGCTCTATGTTGGCACTCTATGTCCCCAGGCGCACAAGGTGTGCCTTGTATGCTAGTTAGAAACCCTTTATTCTATATGTTCTCACCATATGGCCTTAGACCATAGGGTGCCCTCTGTGCTAGTAAGAAATCCTCTATACTCTGTGTTTGCACCCTATGGACCTAGGGCCACAAGGTACCCTCTATGCTAGTAAGAAATCCTCTACGCTCAATATTGAGACCATGTGGCCCCAGAGCCATAGGATATCCTCTATGGTAGTGAGAAAAACCCTCTATGATCTATGTTCACAAACAATTAAAAAATCTAAACAATACTATAGAGTATCCTATGGCCCTAAGACGATAAGATGTCATCTATTGCACCTATAATTCCATTTGGTATTTTATTTAACTATACAAAGTTAAATGAGGCACTTACTTAGATAAACTATCATAATTCTAACTTTGAAATTATTTCTTAACATAAAACTACAATATAAAAACTCCTAATATAAGTTTGTGCCAAAGAATCAATGTTAAGATATAGATTTTTTACATGAAGTACATGCTTTAACACTAGAATGGTAATAGGACACTTTTATGTCCTTGGACACTTTTGTGTCCTGTTAAGTGACCATTTTGCTTGAATTATTTGAAGAGTATAAAAATGAATTTCTAGGTGCCATATATCCACAAAGTTGCCTTATGAGCTGAAAAAAACTTAGCATTTTTTTTTGAGTATCGATCTCACCATTAACCTTACTCTTGCACAACATTTTTGAACCTAAACTGTGAGAAAAAACAGGTCCTGTTTTTGGCTAGTTTTTCAATTTTTGGCAACTATACCACTCTAAATTTAATGTTTGTGAGGTTTAGATGGCTAGAGGTTAGGCCTTCATAGTTCTCAACATGTTTTGATGCTTGTAGGGAGAGCTAAGTGTTAAAATTGAAAGTTATGACCAATTTACAAGAATTGCATAATCCTGTTTTTTTATTAGCACTTTTATGATTTTTTGGTGGCTTTTTTGATATCCAAATTCAATTTTGATTGTGTAAGTGTAATGTATAACATAAATCTAATCTTCCTTGAGTTTTGGGGGACCTAATATGCTATATAGCATAGTATATGATGATGGTTGAGTTTTTTGATTGAGAATACAATATATTTTAGAGTAGCAAGTATAACTTTCTCAATATTGCTAGTTTCTTAGGCCAATTGTGTGTATTTTGTAGGTAGTGACCATATCTAATCATAGACTATAAACTTGGCTAGATATTGAGTAGTTTCTATGGGTTTCTAGAGGTCATAATGCTAAACCCAGTTTTTTCATGTTTATTGTATTTAGCACTTTATCATTGCCCCCAAGGTTCCAATTGTAAGAGATCCATTATCCTTTTGACATGCTCCATGGCTCCTTTTGAATTCAGAGGCCCAAAGGGAACTAAGAAAACATGTATATAGTATCTGTATTGAGCGTGACTATATAAACTTTGATGATAGGTCTGTAGAATGGCAAAAAATGTAACTTTTTTGTACCTATTTTTTTGCCCAAAAAAAATTTAGTGACTTAAAAGAAACCATATGTTTTGTTCACCAACCCATTGAAGTTAACAGGTCATTTTATCTCATGTCCTACAAAAATCTCCAATCTTAGTTATTTGCAATCAACCGTAAGAAATTGCTGTTTTGGGCAAAATGCACTGGTCCATCAACTTTGGAGGCTTGTAGTGACCAAGGGATGAGAAACTTTACAAGTTTCTCATTTTTTCCATATGTAGTAGTTATTGAACTATAAGCTGATGAAAGGATTTTTCAAAATGAGTCGATCTACTATGGTTTTGGAAATTTTTCCCAAAATCCTGAAAGGACACTTTTATGTCCTGTTAGGTTACCATTCTAGTGTTAAAACTTCACTCAAAGGTTTTAGAGATGGTGTCTCAAAAAAAGGAGGTGTTTAAAAACACCATTTGATGTGAATAATAGGAATTGTATACATTGATTATGTCAAAATAGGATAAAGTATAAACATAAAGATAGTTTCATAAAAATGATGTTCTTAATCGCATGTACAATAAAGTACTAACTAGAAAGAGTATGATACCTCCAAGATTGAGGGTGTTCAAAAAACACCGTTTTGTAACACTACCAAATTTCAAGAACATTCTGATTGTTTGGATCACTTAATAAAGACAATTAATAAGAAGAAAAAGTTAACAATACCATAGAAGCATCAAACAATGAAACCAAAGAACTTGAATGAGAGAAGTCTCCTCACAATAGGATGCACTTCATTAAAAAAATATTTTAAAGATGTTTCAAGATATCCCACAACATTCCATCAAGTTTAAGTTTTGAAAAGTACACAATGCCAAATACTTGGTAGATGATATTTAGAATACTTAACTAGTACACTTAAAATGGCCTCCTTCTCTTGAGATTTTGAGTCCTTTGAGACATATAACATTGCATTACATAGTGAGTCTCAGGATAAGAATGGAACATTACAAAATTTCTTATGATATAGTCTCTCTTGTCTTTAGCATACAACCATCCACATAACCATGGAACAATTTCATCTTTTAAAAAACTTTGAAGCAATTGAGTGGGTTGGTTCCAAAACTTTGGAAAAATCATATTAGTTCCTTGCATATTCCACATCACTCGATATGGACTATCATCAAATATTATAGTGTTGCCCCCATCTAAATAATCAAATAGCTTCCATATGGTCGAAAGATTTTTGTGATAGGCTCTTTTGTAACCAGTCATGAAATTTGAATTTTGGCAGCACTGGTTATCCATAATCATCTTGAATTTGTGACTTTGTGTAGGAAAACAGGTCTTGATTATGTGTTGAGCTTTTTGTAAACGATGGCAGCTCCAAATCCAAACCTCAAAGAACTCAAAGCAAAATCTTAAGAAATACTTTGCATCTGGACGCACCGCATACACCTCATTGTTATCTTCTACAATGCACATGTACTTGGTCCAGGTTGGCCTTGATTGAAGCTCAAATGTTGCAAGAAGCACACCCTCTAAATCCAAGATAAGCGTTTTTTTGTCCTGTTTGAAAGATGTTGGTAGATAATGAAACCATTGCTCTTGGTTTGAATGTGATATTTGATGTAATATGAAAGGGAGCTTGTCTATTTTGTGATAATCTAATAGAAAAAAAAAATTCTTAGAAGCTCTGAAATGATTAAAAAAAAAAAGTTAATATAGAGATCTTAAGTGTGTTGAAGACCTTAGGGACATAGGGTGCTAATTTGTGGTTACACTTAGTAAGTCCTATGCAAGAACACATGCCAAACTATGACCCTATGGCCTTAGATTCATAGGGTGTTGAGACCATAAAGTGAAATTCCCCCAAGGTTATAGAGCAAGATTTGACCTTATGAGCATGTAAATTGTCCTTGATGGCACAGTGAACTCAAATTTCAAAGAAAACAACTATAAAAGCTTTTTTAAAAAAGAGCATTTGGCACATGAAACTCAGAAGCTACTTATAGTATTGAAAGACAATTTAAAAAACTATCAATCATTTATATCTTGAAACCCTAAGCACTCTAACAAAGTCTCTGAGTACATAAAGATATTTGTAAATGACAAAATGTTACAAAACATTGCTCCATCATTTCTTGATATAGGGCTATTTGAGATCATAGTGAAATTTTAGATGCTTTATATAATTCCTTGCTTCATGTACTTTGATCACAGGCTCCTTGTATCCCAATTTTTGGGCAAGCATGATTGCTTCTGTACCTTTCAAGGCTGATAATGATTTGATATTCTTTAAGACCCTTACTTTTTCTCGATCACGTGCTGAAAGTTTCTTGTCTTGACTTTGAGTGGACATTCCACTAGTGCTAGATGTTGTAACTTTTTCATCGTGAAGAGGACGAGACACTTCTGGTAGCCTTCCCGTGGAGTAGGTTTTTCCTAAAAAAAATAGATTTCTCTCCTCCCACTCTGCAACAACCTTGTGTATACGGTTATAAAGCTCACGACCTTGAGAAATGGGTGCTTGTCCATATAAATGAGACCCTGTAACTGTGCGAATGTCATTAACATGATTGAGAGCTTTGATATATGGTAGCAAATCCCCAAGGAGGATGTTATCCTCCTCATCATCAACATTAAATGATGGTGGAAAAATACAATTCAATGCAGGATTCACACATCCCTTTAATGGTTCATCATCTACAAGAAGCAATCTTCTTGCATCAAGCCCAAATTTTGATAATGCAATAGCCAACGGTTTGAAAAGTGCTTCTACTCCTGGATAATCTAAGCGAGTGATCCTTGATTCTATGCATGGTTGACATTGGCTTTGCCCCCAGATCATAAAGAATGGAAAATTTTCTTTAGCTTCCTTTTCTAAAATCTTGATGATGTCCACAGCATGCATGTCATTAGCAGGAGCTCACCATATCCCTACATTGAAATTGCTAAGTAGAGCCTTTAAAAACTCAATGCATCCTGGATGAAAAACAATATGCTCATGTCCAAACTTTAAGCTCTTCATTTTCTTGGACTTTTGCTAGCATCTCCTTAGGAACAATCCACACAAACTCACTATTATAGTTAGCATTGGTTTGTTGGTGGGTGGAAGGTCTGACTCACCATGCACTTCGATTTCCAAATCCTGGGGTGCTAAAATATTTGTGTTGGATTCTCCTTCTGGCGTTGCACATGTTCTGGAACTTCCACTGCCTTCTACTTCCATTGTGGTGTCATGCAATCCAATTCGCAACTCTTGGGCTACTAGAATATTTTCATTGGATTCTTCTTCTAACACCATTTTAGATGAAATGGGAAAATCCCACAACTTTGGGACTAATTTCAACGCCTATGGATTCCTATTTCCCATTAAATTTGGGAATCTTTCATTCAATTTGGGAATGTGACAAAGAGATAGATTCTCAAGAAAATGGTGGTGTTGAGAAACACCTTCTAAAATTTTTATTTTTATGTGGGTGTTTCAAAACACTTCATAAAAGAGATAGATTCTCAAGAAAATGGTGGTGTTGAGAAACACCTTTTCAAATTTTTATTTTTATGTGGGTGTTTCAAAACACTTCATAAAAGAGATAGATTCCTAAGAAAATGGTGGTGTTGAGAAACACCTTTTAGAATTTTTATTTTTATGTGGGTGTTTAAAAATACTTCATAAAATCATACATAAGCTGGGGAAATAAAACAATGAGCAAGATATGAAATGCTATTCAATTTCTTCTATTAAGCTAGCCTGTGCCTTCTCCATGACATTTGATGGAATCTTGATTGTTTCCGCAATTCTTCCACCCCTTGGAGTCCATGACCATACAATTGTATCAACACACTCCCAGTGCTTTGGGTCAGCAAGATTGGAGCACCAACTCTTTTTCCAACAATCCTCATACTTTTCTTGGATTGTGGGATTTTGTTTTTGATGTTTTGGTGCCCAATACTGAATCAGAACATTCTTGTAGTTAGGAGATGATTTGTTTACATCAACATTTGACTCTGCCACTCCTAGTCTTATCGGATATTTAGGATTTGCGGGTCTCACAAGAACAAGATCCCCTTTTCTTACATCAATTTGAGGCCTAAAGGCCTCTTGTGGTCTTGCACTTTGAGGACCAACATAGTGATCATTCAATTCTTCATATCCTTGAAACTCATCTCTTTCTTCCTCTATCTCTTGCATTCGATGACTCCCTATAGTCTTTGGCCAAAATGTTGTATATTCACCAATGTGTTTATTGGTTGGTTGTTCAAGCTCATTGATTATGTTTTGTCAATAAGTGATAACAGGCTCCATGTATTTTGTGGAGTCATGGTCCTTTCCCTTTAATAGAGAACATCTTTTCCAAAGTTCAAGATATGACTTAATCCCTTGAATAACAAGCGGACTATCTCTCACATAGTCTTCTATAGGTACCACATCTGGACAGCCCGTTGGTAATTTTGGTTTTCCCTGGTCATATTTTTTCCACAACTCAATTCCCGACTCCTTTGGCATCCAATCGGGTGATTTGGGATGAATTTTGTACTGCATTACTGGGACTTCACCTTGCATATTGAAACGAAATTGAAGTGGCTTAGAGTGTCCGACTAGAGAATCTTGTCCGTCACACATGTACCCTTGCACAAAGGATTTAAAGTCGGGAACTTGTGTCATCAAAAATGGTGCTTGAGCTGAGATTTCACATTTTTGAAAATGTTCCATCAGATGTGGAAAAGTGAATGTCATTCCTGTTCGCAATCTTTCTGAGAACCTACTAAACATTGCATCTATGTCCTCATGTGTATGACCCACCATTAAGAATCCCAAATGCACGGTTTTGAAAACTCCTTTTGCTACTAACAAGGATAAGTATGCAAGCAAATATCGATTTTTATTCTCTCCTGCACAATTATCTAGCTGTAGCAAAAAGATTCTCATGCAATTTTTGAAATACAGGAGTGGATATGATATCCACAACACATTGAGAGGAAGTTGATTGTATGTGTACAATCTCTTCATTACACCCTTGGATGGCCAACAGTGGTGTCATTGTTGATGCATTCCTCTCACGCTCTTGCTTCATTTTGTTTTGGATGTCTAGAGCTCTCCTTGAGTTCAATGCATTGAATAACGTTACATTGCTACGTGGCATACCGTCATGGCATAAATCTCCTAGTCCATGGTTTTCTGTTCTTTCCAGATTCTGTAAGAATAATGCAAGGGAGCCAATTGTAGCATTGGGATCTGAAGGCCATAGACCATTAAGTGAGAAGTGACCACACATTCCATGACCATGTACATGTGTTATCATACCTGCTAATGATACTTGCAATTGATATGCATTCGCATAATTTTTCGAGTTCACACGCAACCTAGGTATTGTTGGATCCATTTTATCATGTATAATGCATAAATACTTATCCTTTTGCAACTGGGAGAACTTACGCCAGGTGTAGTACACATTCCTACAACTTTGTTGTTGAAACATGTGAATTCGACGTTCATCCTTCAAACGTACAATCATCTCGTCATCCTTTGTTGACTCTAGTTGAGACTTTATCCGACTACACACAACACATTTGGAGAACTCACTTGTTTTTGACAATGTCACATTAGAAAACTCTGTATTCCAAATCCTATTGAATGTCGTGCTAGACATTGGATTGAGACTCATACTGTCAAGTGTTTTATTAACATCATGTAAAATGTCTACTTGCTTGTACGTGTTTGGTATTGCAAGCAAAGTTTCCCTAGTACCATCTTCCATGGTTCTACTCTTATGTGGCATTCTCTCCGAGTTTTCATCAACAAAAGAGCGCATCAATGCCCTTCTCATTTTTGTATGGTCTCTTCCTTTTCTCATGACACCATCATTACCATGCACTGAGCGTCTAACCCCATTCTCAAAATGTTCACAGTAACGATAAAATGAAGTTTTTGGAATGCCATGAATTTCGTACCAAGCTCTACTGCAAACCTCACTGCCATTAAAAGAAAACACATAGCATGTCTTTGTAGTTGTTTTGTTCTCACGCCATGCAGTCAACATTGTATCATACACATAGTTTGTTCTATTTTGCAAACTCTGTCCCCAAAATTCATTGCGCATAGCCATGACCTTATCTCGATTGGCATATTGACAACACCTTTTGGAACAAAAATCTATGGTTGATACAAGCTGGACAGATGCTAGAGATGCTTGATTGGATCTCTTAGAAGCTTTCACTGACATTTTTGGCTTCCTATTTACAAAGCAATATTTTCGCTTTTTTGAAATAGGCTCTACCAAATAAGCTGATTCAATGCATGTGTCTTGTAACGCATGCATAGCATGTAGATCCTCATAGCATAACAATTCTTTTCCATCCATAGTTGTCACTCTCTTGATAGGCCAACAAACTAGATTAATGCTGCATACACTAGCTTCTGCAGAAATAGTAGCTTCATCTGCATAGGATGTTGCGATACCAATACCAATGTTATCTTCACCTAGCTCACCAAAGTTTACAGAGTCAAATGGACAAAAATACATGACAACCCCTTCGGCTAGTACATGTGTTTTGCTTTCATCCCAAAGTTGAACCCTCTTATCCTTCCAAACCTCTTTGTAGCTCATTCCATTACATTGTGCATCGAATGCTCCTTATGCTTTGTCAGCCTCATGCATAGAAGCCCCTTTGTACTGCATCTCATTTATATGTTGCAACAACCCACTACTCCATTTCACAATACTATGAAAAGCATCCCCACTATCAATGCATGGATTGTTGGAAAAGGGATGAGTGCTTTCTTTTCAAAACACAAATCAACTGACACTGATACATTGCCTTCCCCAATAAGCATGCCAGAACAATATGCATTTGGATTTATTTCAAATACAGTCCCAATGGAAACCTTTTGTGTCGCTACAAACATGCACACTCTATCACCATGATTGAAATTAGCCATACTTGCAAGAAGATTTGCAAAAATAATTGTTAAACAAACCGCTTTGCAGAGTATATTGATTTATGTAGCATAAATCATAACAAGTATGTATGTAGGTGTTTCATGAGAAGCACCCTGTGGCCTGAAGGTCATAGGGTTCCCTCTATGCTACTAAGAATCTCTTTGTGCTCTATGATCTATCATCTATTCTCTATGATCTATATTGACTTCCTATGGCCCCTAGACCACAAGGCGCCCTCATTGTTTCCAAAAAGCCCTCATTGTTTTGCTATGGCCCAAGGGCCATAGCTCTCTATGCCGGTATAAAGCATATTTTCTCTATATTAGCTCCCTAAGTACTGTCAAGTTTCATGTCAAGTATATATACATCCTATGGCACCCCACGACCCTAGGGCCATAAGATCTCCAAATGAAACATACGGAAATGTATGGCCCTTGAGATTATACATTGCAACCCCATGACCCTAGGGCCATAGGATGGGCATATGAAACATACGGCAATGTATGGCCCTTGAGATTATACATTGCAACCCCATGAACCTAGGGCTATAGGATTTCCAAATGGAACATAGGGCAACGTATGGACCTTGAGATTATACATTGACACCCTATGGCCCTAGGGCCACAAGACTTCAAAACATACAAAAAGACAACCTATGGCCCTAAGCCCAAGGGTGTGAGTTCAAGGGTGGCCAAGATGTCAATGCAGCCAAATGGCCCTATGGCCATAGGATTTCCAAATGGAACATAGGACAACGTATGGCCCTTGAGATTATACATTGACACCCTATGGCCTTAGGTCCACAAGACTTCATACCATAAAAAAATACAACCTATGGCCAACATGTCAAAGGTGGCCAAGATATCAATGCAACCCCATGGCCCTAGAGCCATAGGATCTCTATATGGAACATGTGGCACCCTATGTCCCTTGAGCTTATACATTGCCACCCCATGACCCTAGGGCCTTAGGATTTCTAAATGGAACATAGGCAATGTATGGCCCTTCAGCTTATACATTTCCACCCTATGGCCCTAGGGCCACAAGATCTCACAACATACAATAAGAGAACCTAAGGCCCCTAAGCTCAAGGGTGCGGGTTCAAGGGTGGTCAAGATATCAATGCAGCCCCATGGCCCTAGGGCCATAGGATCTCTATATGGGACATGTGGGACCCTATGGACCTTGAGCTTATATATTGCCACCCCATTACCCTAGGGCCATAGTATTTCCAAATGGAACATAGGCAATGTATGGCCCTTGAGCTTATACATTGCCACCCCATTACCCTAGGGCCATAGGATTTCTGAATGGAACATAGGCAATGTATGGCCATTGAGCTTATACATTGCCACCCCATGGCCCTAGGGTTGTAGGATCTCCATATGGGACATGTGGCACCCTATGGCCCTTGAGCTTACATATTGCCACCCCATGAACCTAGGGCCATAGGATCTCCAACTAGAAAGTAGGGCAACATATGGCTCTTGAGCTTATACATTGTCGTGGACCTAGGGCCATAGGATGTCCAACTGGAACATAGGGCTACGTATTGGAGCTTATCCATTGTCACCCCTAAACCCTAGAGCCATAGTATTTCCAAATGGAATATAGGGCAACTTATGGCTGTTGAGCTTATACATTTCTACCCTATGGCCCTAGCTCCACAAGCTTTCACATTGCCACCGTAGGGCCACAAGGATCTCACAAGATAGAAGAAGAAAACCCTAGGACACAGAATTTTCAAGTGGAACTGAGTGCAGGCTTTGATCCTTGACCTCCAACATTGCCGTCCTATGGTGTGAGCCCAAGGGTGGCTGAGGTGTCTTCATAATAATTTCGGCCATTCAAGGGATATCCGCAAGAGGCATAAATTTTAAAAATAATTAAAAAAAATTACGCTACGACAAACTTTGTCAGAATGGGTTTTCAAATACACTTATTGATATCGGACAAAAAAATACCTCACAATTTTTTTAAAATTTATCTATTTTTAGTGTATTTTTTACTATGCAGATTTTGATTCTGGAGTCAAATTTTGCTTCATGGGTGTCGTTCCACTCGTACTACAAAGATATGGACATTGAAAAAGCCTTGCACCAACTTTTTCTTTTTTTTCTGAAAAGCTCTTTCAATTTCGGAGCCGACGAGCTATGTCTCATTTTCGCACAAAGCCTAGAACTCTACTAATCTCGACTGGAAACCCGTGAGAACAGCCCCTACATTCAAAATTCAAATTTTGAATTTCTAACCTAACCTAACTAATCTTATCTCTCTCTTTCTCTCTCTACCACAATTTTTTTCGCGTTGTTGCTGTCTTTCTCTCTCTGGTTTCTTGCCCGAAACCTACACAGAAACCTGCACAGAGCTTGTCTTTCTTTGTCTCTCTCTCCTTCTCTCCCTATGCATACAGTTCTACGCCATCATTGTGACACGCACACAGATATACGCGAAGCCATCACACAACCTTGAACAGAACGACTGCTGTCGGGACCTCCCAAACACAGATGTGTTACCATCATCGTCGCGGCCTCAACACACCTAAGTGACTGCTTGCTACTGCTGCAGACGGTTTTCATCAAACACAAATTTACTCAGAGGTAACCTGTAGAAACCCTAATCTTTTTGCTTAATTCAAATTTAATTGTTCTTAATCTAATTACGTTTTAGCTAAGTTGTGAATCACCTCTCTATAAAACAATAAACAAAAATCATTAATTACATCTCTAAAACTGTAAAACTGTAGACTGTAGAACTATAAATCAGAAAAATCTCTAATTAGAGATCTAAAACTGTAATACAGAATACTCTAATTAGAGACCTAAAAATATAAAACAGAAGACACTAATTAGGGACCTAAATTTGTAAAACGAAAAACTCTTATTAGGGACCTAAATCTGTAAAACAGAAAACTCCTCATGAGTGACCTAATACTGTAAAATTGTAAAACTCTAACTGCAAAAATCTCTAATTACAAAAAAATTTATAAACCTGCAAATACAAAAGACAATAACTACAGAAAATGGTGAAACTATGGATACCTGTAATTGGGTTGTGGAGAGTTGGGCACACGTTGTAAGAGGACGAGTAGAGCGCGCTGTTGTATGAGGATGGATTAGGGTTCAGTGCAGGAGGATGGGAAAGAAAAAGAGGTAAAAAGGTGGGAAAGAAAGTGTACACTATATGTGTTTGTAAGATATGGTGTAATATAGTTTCTTTAAATTCATTTGTAGTCACTAAAATAAAACTAGACATCGAATCTTTAGAAGGGCAGACAGGGTGTGGCTACATAGGGTTTCACCTCATACTAAAGAGTAACATATGGCCCTAAGGCACCCTATGACCATAAGGCCATAGGGTGGACTCACATCATACTATAGGGTGACCAATGTCCCATCTGGCCATAGGGTGCCAATGTACAATCTCAAGGGTCATAGGGTTCCCTATGTTCCTATTGAAAATCCTATGGCCATAGGTCCATAGGATCTCCAAAACATTTATATGACACTATGGCCATAGGATCACATGGTGCTCTATGTCCGATCTAGAGAACTTGTGGCCCAAGGGCCTTAGGGTGGCAATGTACAATCTCAAGGGCCATAGGGTTCCCTATGTTCCTTTTGGAGATAGGATGGCACTAGGGCCATAGAATCTCCAAAAGCAACATAAAGAACCAAGAGCCATAGGATCAAAGGGTGACCTATAGACCTTGTGGCCCAAGGGCCATAGTGTGGGAATGTACAATCTCAAGGGCCATAGGGTTCCCTATGTTCCTTTTGGAGATCCTAGGGTCCTCGGGCCATAAGATCTCCAAAATGAACATATGGCCCTACGGACATAGGATCACAGGGTTCCCTATGTTCCTTTTGGAGATCCTATGGTCCTCGGGCCATAGGATCTCCAAAATGAACATATGGACCTACGGACATAGGATCACCGGGTGCCCTATGTCCCATCAAGAGACACTGTGGCCCAAGGGCCATAGGATGGCAATGTACAATCTCAAGGGCCATATGGTTCCCTATGTTCCTTCTGAAGATCCTATTGCCCTAGTGCCATAGAATCTCCAAAAGGAACATAAAGAACCTATGGCCATAGGATCAAAAGGTGGACTATGTTCCATCTTGAAACCTTGTGGCCCAAGGGCCATAGGGTGTATTTGTACAATCTCAAGGGCCATAGGGTTCCATATTTTTTTTTGGAGATCCTATGGCCCTATCCATAGGATCACAGGGTGCCCTACGTCCCATATAGAGCCTTGTGGCCCAAGGGCCATAGGGTGAAAATCTACAATCTGAAGCCATAGGATTCCCTATGTTCCCTAGGGTCACAAGGTGCCCTACGCTCCATCTGAAGACCCTATGGCCCAAGTGCCATAGGGTGGCAATGTACAATCACAAGGGCCATATGATTCCCTATGTTCCTTTTAGAGATCCTATGGCCCTAGAGCCCTAGGTGCATGGGGCTCCCATGGTGTACCCTATGTACGTAGGCCACCCTCGGGCCCTTGGATACCCTCTGTCCCATCTAAAGACCTTGTGGTCCAAGGGCCATAGGGTGACAATCTAAAATATCAAGGGCCATAGGATTCCCTATGTTCCCTAGGGTCACAAGGTGCCCTACTTTCCATCTGAAACGATGAGGGCACCTTGTGGCCTTCGGGCCATAGGATATCTATGTAGAGCATAGAGCAAAGAGCATAGAGAGCTTCTTACTACCATAGAGGGAACCCTATGGCCTTCAGGCCACAGGGTGTCAATATAGAGATAACAGAGGCTCTTACTAGCATAGAGGGGACCTTATGGCCTTCAGCCCACAAGGTCTCCTCAATATAGAGAAAATAGAGTTTTTTACTGGTATAGAGACCACCCTGTGGACCTGGGTGCATAGGTTGCAAAAAACTATCATGAATGGTTTCTTTAAAACATACAGGGCACCTTGTGCCCTTAGGGTCATAAGATGTGTAGAGCATAGAGAGGTTCTTACTAGCATACAGGGGACTTTATGGTCTGAAGGCCACAGGGTCCCAATATGGATCATAGATTGGTTCTTACTAGCATAGAGAGACCAAATAGTGCTTTATACATAGGTCCATAAGGTGTCAAAACAATGAGGGTTTTTTCAAAACAATGAGGGCACTTTGTGGCCTTGGGGCCATAGGATGTCAATATAGAGCATAGAGCATAGAGAGCTTCTTACTACCATAGAGGGAACCCTATGGCCTTCAAGACATAGGGTGTCAATATAGAGAAATCAGAGGTTCTAGCATAGAGGGGACCCTATGGCCTGCATCCCACAATGTCTTCTCAATATAGAGCAATAGTGTTTTTTAGTGGCATAGAGAGCACCCTATGGCCCGGGGTCCATAGGTTGCCAAAAAAAGCCTCATGAAGGGTTTCTTTAAAACATACAAGGCACCTTGTGCCCTTAGGGTCATAAGATGTGTAGAGCATAGAGAGGTTCTTACTAGGGTCCCAATATAGAGCATAGATCGGTTCTTACTAGCATAGAGAGACAAAGTAGTGCTTTATACCTGGGAGCATAATGTGCCAAAACAATGAGGGTTTTTACAAAACTATGAGGGCACCTTGTGGCCTTGGGGCCATAGGAAGTCAATATAGAGCATAGAGCATAGAGCATAGAGAGCTTCTCACTATCATAGAGGGAACCCTATGGCCTTCAGGCCACATGGTGTCAACGTAGAGAAAACAGAGGTTCTTACTAGCATAGAGGGGACCCTATGGCCTTCAGCCCACAAGGTCTCCTAAATGGAATAGAGAGAATCCTATGGCCCTGGGTCCATAGTTTGCCAAAAAACCCTCATGAAGGGTTTCTTCAAAACATATAGGATGTGTAGAACATAGAGAGTTACTTACTAGCATAGGGGGGACCCTATGGCCTTCACGCCATAGGGTGCCAATATAGATCATAGATCCATTCTTACTAACATAGACAGACCAAATAGTGCTTTATACATGTGGCCATAGGGTGCCAAAACAACATTGAGGGTTTTTTCAAAACAATGAGGGCACCTTGTGGCCTTGGGGCCATAGGATGTCAATATAGAGCATAGAGCATAGAGCATAGAGAGATTCTTACTAGCATACAAGGAACCCTATGGCCTTCAGGCCATAGGGTGTCAACGTAGAGAAAACAGAGGTTCTCACTAGCATAGAGGGGAACCTATGGCCTTCAGCCCACAAAGTCTCCTCAATATAGAGCAAATAGTGTTTTTACTAGCATAGAGAGCACCCTATGGCCCTGGGTCCATAGGTTGCCAAAAAACCATCATGAAGGGTTTCTTCAAAACATAGAGGGCACCTTGTTCCCTTGGGATCATAGTATGTGTAGAACATAGAGAGATTCTTACTAACATATAGGGGACCCTATAGCCTGAATTAGGGTGCCAATATAGAGAATAGATCGGTTCTTACTAGCACAGAGTGGACCCTATGGCCTTCAAGCCAAAGGGTGCCAATATAGAACAAAGTTCAGTTCTTACTAGCATAGAGAGACCAAATAGTGCTTTATACCTGGGGCCATAGGGTACCAAAACAATGAGGGTTGTTCAATGGCATAGAGAGCACCCTATGGCCCTGGGTCCATAGGTTGCCAAAAAACCCTCCTGAAGGGTTTCTTCAAAACATAGAGGGCAACTTGTGGCCTTGGGGTCATCGGATGTGTAGAGCATAGAGAGGTTCTTACTAGCATACAGAGGACCCTACGGCCTTCACATTAGAAAATTTTGGAGGTCATTTGGAGGGCCTTGTAAGAAATTGTATTTCTCTCTCTAGAAACTTTTTTTAAAATGCACTTGCACCTTGTGAGTATGTCCAAAAGGACAACCAGACACTCTAAAAAGTAGATTTATATTCCCAGTCGTCCTTGAAAACGGCAACTTTTTTATTTAATGCGAGCGTCTTTTTCAAGAGGCAGGTGTGGCACATTCAATGCAGCTTACGTCATCACTGGAACTTAAAAAGTCACAAACTGTCAAATAGTGATATATTTTGAGGCTTTTGACACCACTAATGCGTTCGGAACGCCAAAATACCCTAAAAACGAATGTCTACTTGTGTCGTTCCGACATCCGGAGAGGCAAAAAATGTCAAAAAACCCCAAAAAATGGGCTTTTTACTTAAGGCACGTGAGGAGGCATTCTAAAATTCTAGAATGCCCCCCTGTGCCCCATTAGTACAAAGCTTCTTTTAGTGGTTTTTGGACACTTATCTTTCAAGAAAGCCCCCTTTTAGAGGTTTTTTGACATTTTCCTCTCAAAAAGCTCCCTAAAAAAAAGAAAAACAGAAGCTTTTTACTAACGGCGCGCGAGGAGGCATTCCAAGCCCCTCGCGCGCCGTTAGTGAAATGTTCTTTTAGGGGTTTTTGACATTTTTAGACATTCATTTCTAGGATATTTGGGCGTTTCGAACTCATTGACAGTATCAAACGTTTCAAAATCTTCCACCACTTGATAGTTTTGTGACTTTTTGAGTTTCATTGATGACATGAGCTGTATTAAATGCACCGCATCTACCTTTTGTAAAGGTGCTCGCATTAAATGAAAAAGAGTAGATTATTAAATGAGGAGAGGGACACCTTTTATATTTTTGTTAATATCAATATATTTTTCTACGTAACGTAGGCTCTTCTCTCATTGGAGGAGCTTATTTTCCTCTCTCTTCCAAAAGGCCCTCCAAAAGACCTCCGAAATCTCCTAATGGTCCATAGGGTGCCAATATAGAGCATAGATCGGTTCTTACTAGCAAAGATCGGACCCTATGGCCTTCGGGCCAAAGGGTGCCAATATAGAGCATGGAGAGGATCTTACTAGAATATAGGGGACCATATGGCTTTCAAGTCACATGGTGCCAATATAGAGCAAATAGTGTTTTTACTAGCATATAGAACATCCTGACCTAGGGGGATTGGTTGTCAAAAATCCATCATAGAAGGATTCCTATGGCCTTCAGCCCACAAGGTCTTCTAAATATAGAGCGAATAGTATTTTTCATTGGCATACAGAGCACCCTTGGGGCCCTTGAGGCCAACCCTATGGCCTTCAGGCCTTAGGAAGCTAATATAGAGCATGGTGCTTTATATCGGCATAGAGAGCTATGGCCCTAGGGCCATAGCAAAACAATGCAATGTTTTTGGAAACGATGAGGGAACCTTGTGGTCTTGGGGCCATAGGAAGTCAATATAGATCATAGAGCATAGACGATAGAGCATAGAGCACAAAAAGAATCTTAGTAGCATAGAGGGAACCCTATGACCTTTAGGCCACATGGTGCCATTATAGAGTAAACAGAGGCTCTTACTAGCATAGAGGGGACCCTATGAACTTCATCCCACAAGGTCTTCTCAATATAGAGCAAATAGTGGTTTTTACTTGTATGGAGAGCACCATATGGACCTGGGGTCATAGGTTACCAGAAAACCGTCATGAAGCGTTTCTTTAAAACATTGTGGCCACCTTGTGGCCTTGGGGCCATAGGATGCCAATGTAGAGCATAGAGAGGTTCTTACTAGCATGCAGGGGACCCTATGGCCTTCAGGCCACATGATGCCATATGGTGTTGGTGTAGAGGCTCTAAAGAGGTATTTAGGCCATTCAAGGGATACTTCTTTGAGGGTTCTCTAATGTCATAAGGGAACATGTGATCACACTACTATAGAGTGGCATAGGTACACTTGTAGAACCATTTTGTTGGCACCCTTTGGACCTAGGACCACATGGTTTAACATAGAGGTGACTCTATGGCCCTAGGTCCATGTGGATGTAATAATATCCATGTTGTCTAAATATATGTCATTCTTTTTACAGAAAATGTCTCAAAGAGAAAGTCAAAATCAGTTGATGCAACAGGCCCAACACCAAGTTCTTGGTATCTAGATTTTCACTTACCAAATGGTGGAAGTGATGAGAAAGTCCACTTGTTCTTTCAAGATAAAGAGCAATTTCCTTTCAAGGACTGTGGTATGTCAAGGAGATAAAGAAAGATTGTTCAGATCTTGAAATGTCTCCATGACTTGGAGTAAAACTACTCAATGGTGACTCCTACTTGTTGGAGCCTCTGGCCTTTGCTCAAAAATTGGTGAAGGTTGATTATGAAGGAGTGACAATGAAAAAAGCAGGGTGGGTGGAGCTTTAAGACGACACTCCAAGTGAGAACTTTATAGACTTATAAATTGAGGGCTTTAAGAAAGTCAATCAATATTTAGGTAAATTGAGCAGCACAAAGAAGAATAAGAAGCGAAATAATGAAGACACAGGTACAACAAATCAATCTAAGACGCTCAAGGAGAGTCAGACTCCCTCACTTGAAGAAATAGTGGAAATGTGGCCGAAGAAAATCTTTCAGTTATACCCTTACAGACTCAAGAAGCAGCAGATTCTAGTGGACTTGCAACCCTAACAGTTGGAACCCCCTCAGTGGCAGTGGTTGTGGACTCAGCATCCTTAGCTGTGCTGGACTCTATTATACAGCCCAAAGAAAAAGATAGGCTTGATAAAGAAGTTGCCAAAACTTCTAAGAGTGGGCTAGATGGATACGCCGGAATTGAGCACTATTTTAAATTTGGTGTACAATTTACCCAATTGATCCCAGTTGATCAATGCAACCTTGCACCAGATGGCTATAGATGCAGACCATTTGCTACCCAATTTGGTAAAGTAATTGATGGAGTATGTGGGGTAGCACATCAACCATCAGAGTTTTTAATTTCCGGCTTAGTCAAGTATCAGCATGCTGCTTCCCTAGAGAAGGCAATTTCTGAAAAAGCTAAATGGTCTGAAATGCATGTTCTACCTTTGAGCTCCTTAATGGGATCAAAGACCATCCAATCATGTGGTCTTCACGAAGTAATTTTTGGGGTTTGGGCATTTTTCAGTCAAGGAGAGCAGTTCACCAACTACTCTAGTGTTAAAGAGTCATTGTTGGAGCCAATGCATACTCTCTGCATTAATGACGACGAGTATGATGATGTGACCATGGACAAATCCTTTTTTGTACGTCGTGCAATCAAATGCATCTATCTCAAAGAAGATGATCAAGTGATAGACTTCTTCTCATTAGGCTATGGGACTAAAGAGGCACTACAACAATAGAGAAAGGTGATATCAGCTGCATGTAGTAGTGATCAAATGACGCAATTGGTTTCTCTTTACCATTACATAGTGGAAGAAGACCTTGATCTTAGAAGGTGGGTAGGTGTGGATAACACAGAGAAAGTCAATGCCAAGGATTCAGAGGAAGAAGAAATTGAAGAACCATTGGACGCAAGTGCTGAGGCCATTCTAGAAATTCTACAGGAAACAGGTTAAGCTAGCCACCCATTATATTACATTACTGATATTTAGATTATTATTGTTGTCCATTTTTTTTATTTGTCCCATCTCAAATCTGCCCATGATGTTAAAAACATTGATGTTTGGCTCGTTATTTTTCTCAATTTATTTTCTTTGAAAAAATGTGATCTTGTGGTATTTTCTCATGCCTAGTTATACATCTGGTACACCTTGGATCTCTAAAGGTTGAGAAAGTGGTGGCCCTTTGGATTTAATCAAAGATAATTTATGTAGCCTAGCTTGGACAACCGGTGAATCTTTGCCTCCCTCCATGTTTCAAGGTAGCCTCTATTGGACAAGTGGTTTTCCCAGTTCTAATGGATCCTAGCCTGGACACATGGTGGAGCTTGCTTCTACCTTATATTTCAATAGATCTAGCTTGGAAAAGTGGTGGCTCTTGGAACAAAACCCCCCATGTACAAAATGTCATGGATTTCCAAATGGTGAGAAATATTATTGTAGCTTGGAGGTAGCTTGGACAAGTGGTGGGCCCTGTAGTAAAAATATCCATGTACAAACACATCAAGGGTTTCCCAGTTGGTGAGAAACAATATCGTTTATAGTTGTCCCTAGCTTCAAAAAGTGGTGGACGTTTTGTTATTCTAAGGTTTCAAGGGATCCTAGCATAGACAAGTGGTTTTCCATGTTTCAATGTTGCCTAGCTTGGACACATGGTGGAGCTTTCTTCTATACCATGTTTCGATAGAGTTAGCTTGGATAAGTGGTGGAGTTTGGAGTAGAACTCTCCATGTACAACATATCCTGGGTTTTACCAATGATGAGAAACAATATCGTAGATTGGAGAAAGATTTGATAAGTAGTAGCAGGCCTTGTAACAAGATTTTTCATGTAAAACACCATGATTTTCAAGTTGGTGAGAATCAATATTGTTCAAGGTTGTCCATAGCTTGGGCAAGTGGTGGATCTCTACTTCTACCCATGTTTCAGGGGAGCCTTGCTTGGACAAGCGGTTTCCCATATACTAATATGGCCTAGCTTGGACACAGGTGGAGCTTGCTTCTATCCGTTGTCAGTAGGGTTAGCTTGGACAAGTGGTGCATTGCATCACTTTTCCCAGCTCCCGGTTTGCCAGGTTCAATAAAGCCTAGCTAGGACAAGTTGTGGACCTTGAAACAAAACTGCCCTTGTACAACAATTATAAGGATTTTCATGTTCCAATGGAGTTTAGCTTGAGAACATGGTGCATCTTCCCTCTCTCCATGTCTCAATGGAGCCTAGCTTGGACAAGTGGTGCTCCTTAGATGCTTCCATGATTCAATTGAAACTGGGCTAGCTTGGACAAGTGGTGGACCCTGAGAAAGACCCCAATTTGGACAACTAGTGGAGCTTCCTTCTCTCCATGTTAGAATTGATCCAAGCTTGGACAAGTGGTGGATCTTATCTTCTTTTCATGTCTCAATGATTCTTGAGACCAAAAATCTCCATTCCTAGATTAGATAGCTAGCTTTCCTTCCACCTCTCTCTAAACGTTAGGCAAGTGTTAGATCTTTGAACTAAATGAACTACTATTTTTTATCTTAGGTTGGACATTGTGGTGGAGCTTTTCTTCACACCGTGTTTCAATAGAGCTTATCTTAGACAAGTGATGGATCTTTAGACAAAACTCCCCATGTAGAACATACATCTGGTTTAGGGTTGACTCAATAGATTCTAGCTTGGACAACTGGTGGACCTTGACACAAGACTCCTCATGTACAACACATATCTAGTTCATGGTTGTTTGAATAGAGCCCATCTTGGACACATGGTGGAGCTTGCTACTAAAGATAATAAGCTACACAAATGATCCTCTAGTATTTTCTCATGCCTAGTTTATGCATTTGGTACATCTTGCTTTAAAGGGTGGAGAAGTGGTGGACCTTTGGATCTAGCCACACATTATTTATGTAGCTTAGCTTGGACAAGCGGTGAGCCTTCGCTTCCCTCCATGTTTCAAGGGAGCCTCAATTGGATAAGTGGTTTTCAAGCTTCAATAAATCCTAGCTTGTACACATGGTTGAGCTTGCTTCTACCTTATGTTTCAATAGAAATATCTTGGACAAGTGGTGGACCTTGGAGAAGAACTCCCCATGTACAATATATCATAAATTCTCCAAATGGTAAAAAATAATATTATATCTTGGAGGTAGCTCATACAAGTGGTGGGCCTTTTAAAAGAATTCTCCATGTACAAACACATCAAGGGTTTTGCGATTGGTGAGAAATAATATCATTCATGGTTTTCTAAAGCTTGGACAAGTGGTGGGTTTTTTCTTATGCTCATGCTGCAAGGGATCCTAGCTTAGACAAGTGGTTTTCTATGTTTCAATGGAGCCTAACTTGGACACATGGTGGAGCTTGCTTCTATCCCCATGTTTCAATAGAGTTATCTTGGATAAGTGGTGGACCTTGGAGAAAAAGTCTCCATGTACAAAATATCATGGTGGAACTTGCAATTATTTTATACACATGGTGGACCTTGAAATTATTTTATATACCTATCTTGGAGAAATGGTGGAACCTTGATTATCTCCATACATCAAGCCAAGGTTGGTGAAGCTTGCTTCTCTCCACATTTTGGTGGAGCCTAAGTCGGACAAGTGGTGAAGCTTTCTTCTCTCCATGTTTTAGAGGAGCCTAGCTCGTACAAGTGGTAGAGAATTGACCTCTCTAAATATTGCAAAGTATCCTAGATTAATCAAGTGGTGCACCTTGCAACAAAACCACTCATGTAAAACATCTTATGGTTTTTTCATGTTTCAATGGAGCATAGCTTGGACATGTGGTAGAGCTTGCTCTCTCCATGTTTCAATGGAGCCTAGCTTATACAAGTGGCGGATATTTGTTTCTTTCCATGTTTCAATGGAGCATCTACCTTGGACAAGTGGTCAACCCCATGGACAACATATCATGGATTTTTGAAGTGGTGGAAAGAAGTACTACCTTGGGTGGTGGACCTTTTGTCTCTCCATGCTTCAATGGAACCTTAGCGTTGGGAGAGGAGATGGTAGACCTTGAAGTAAGACCTTGCATGTTATAGCCCCTCATATGTTGTGCATGTGGTGGAACTTGAAATTGTGTTCTAAGTCTATCTTGGAGAATTGGTGGACCTTTGATAATCTCCATACATCAACAAGCCAAGTTTGGACAAGTGGTGGACCTACAAACCAAAATATGTACACTACAATAGAGTATATGTTGAAGATGTGGTGAAATTTGAGATTAAAACACCCATGCTAGTAGAGAAGATAAGTTGCAAATGTGGTGGAGCATTGTATCAATGTTCTGTGCCTAATTTTGACTAGTGCTAACCTTGAAACTATCCCCCTAGTCTACAAGAAAGCATTTATGGACCAAGAGGTTAGGCTACCTTTGTTGCATCAATGCATCCGATGATACCAGATACTATAGGTTTCTTGGATAGTTATTGGACCTTATATCAATGCTCAATGTCTAGCTTGGACAAGTGGTGGACCTTGGTACTCTCTATTATTAAAGTGGGAAATATATTGGAGACATGGTGTGCAATGTTTCTCAAAGATTGTATTTTTTGAAACCTTTTGAGGCCCATGTAAGAGACACTCTCAGTCTTCCATATGATGGACATCCCAATGGTACTATCTTCCTTTGATCTAGTCCTAGTATTTATGCATAATGTTTTCCTTTTTTTGCAGATACAAAGGAGTTAAGTGAGATAAAAATGAGGTGTATTTCACGCTATCATTATAATGAAGATCCTTTTGGGACACCAACTTTTACTATTCCCAAGAATGTACTTTTTTACATTAATGGGGTGGCTTTTGAAGTGCAACTTTCATGTATTCAAGGAGCTAATTATGGGCTATTTTTGCATACTCCCCTTGAAAGTGGTGTGGCTATTCTAAACTATGGAGGGCATAAGTATAGATTTCAAGAGTGGAAAAGGATATGCAAAATATTTCCAAGAGCCTCTAAATATTTCCTTCTAGAAGATCCAAATGTAGAAGAAGAGGAAGATCAAGCATACATTCTTGGTTGTGTAGAAGAAGGAAATGTCTTGGGCTATATAAATAGTTCGCATGGTACAAGTGTCCAGCCAAAAGTACGCTATACATTTAATCCAAATTTGCTACCTAGGCACAAATACACATTGAAGGGAGCAAAGCGAACCCCGAACCCCAACGGCCTCTAAAACACCGGGGACCGAATGGCGCGGCTTGAGCCTGTCACGGTAAAGCAAACAGGGGGCACCACCTAGCTTCAACGGCTAGGACTCAAACAACACACCACCATAACAAAGTTTTCATCCAAGAGAGATGGATGCTTGGGAGTAATGATGAAGAGGAAGGGAAATGATATCAAGTGAGAGAGAGAGAGAGAGCGAGAGAGAGAGAGAGAGGGAGGGGGTATTGCGGCTTAGTACTTAGGCACCACAGAAGGATGGCGAATCCGCACACCCTTCACACATACACAAGCTCACTCCAAACACAAGACTAGGTGGCGATTCCGCACACTTCACATGGGCAAAACAAGGAGGAAAACATACTCACAAAACCTCAAGCTTTATTTAGAGAATAAGGCGATGAAATGGGGAGCATAGGGTAGGGGAATGAGAAGGGAGAGAGTGGTAGAGAACATGGCGGATAGGTGGGAGTTGATGGCGAAGACTCGCTCGCCCGAGGGTTATGGCCATCATCCTTCATTTAGCTGCCCTTCATCTTCCATAGCCCAAGGGTGTAGAGGTTATGCTCAAGACGAGCATGGTGATTGCGGTGATGGTGATGGTGTGGGTGTGTGTGTGTGTGTGCACTAGGCACACACAATGCATAGTGTATTCTTTGGTGATGTTGTGTGTGTTTTTTTTGTCATGGTCACCTCTCATGGCCTCCTTATATAGGGAAGGAGGAGAGGATTTAGCAATATTTCTAATTGAAGTGAGTGTCCCACTCTGGTGACTAGGAAAATGGGGTGCATGTGACTGTGGCTCCCATCTTGTCTCCTCATTATTTAAAATACCAAATTCAATAGAGAGAGAAGATGAGAGAATGTGGGTAGGATGTAGAGGATAGGAGATATTTACAATAGTCTAGCTTTGGCTAGACATAAGCTTATTAGGGAGAGAAGAGAGAGGTAAGAAAATTATAAGAGAGGTTGTCGAAGGTGGATATTTGTTGATGAGGATGGATCCTCCAAAAATGGTGATAGAATCACTCTAGACTTGCCAATACCTCATTAAAAGAGCCTTGTCTCTTGTAATCATGCTTAAAGACTTGTAGAACCATAGCCATTCTAGAGGGAAGAAAACTAGGGATGGCCTGTGTCACCATTACATGAGAAAACTGGGGTCCACTACAAAAATCATAGCTCCGTCTTCATAACTCCAAAAATTCTGAAAAAATTTGAGATAAAAGTTGAGATCACGAGCTACATCTTTCATGTAGACTGCTCGTTCAGATTCGTGGTTCTTCTCTACTTAAAAAATTCAGCCAAATAATGTATTATTTGTGGTTGCAAAGGTCTTTTGGTGGTCCCCTTTGAGTGGACTTCTCTCTTGCCTTCACGTGTAAGCTCCTTCATGGGTATGAAAACATGACCTAGAGTTTTGAAAAGATTGGCAATCATCTAGATGGAGGTATTATTGAAATTTGAAAGTGGGGTTGAGGTTTGAAAATGAAAACTAGTGAATAAAATATTTGGTAGGGTGGAATAATATACATACATGAAAAATATATTAGCAAATACTAAAATATATAATGTAATTTATATATATTTAATATTTAAGGTCAAAAGAGAGATCAACAAAGAAAGCTTACTTATTTATGCTACTTCGTGATTGATTAGCATAAGTCTTATTTATTTAATAAAGGCTAAAACGTTTGTGAAAAAGGAAGAAAAAATAAAAAGTAACTTAAATAATGGGAAATATTTTGGTAAAAGGGCAAAAATATATGGGGGGGTTCCCATGCATGCAAAAGCTTGCCTCACTAACATAGAGCTCACCTTGTGGCCTACGGTCTTTAGATTCTAATATAGAGTTTCTTACTAACATAGAGCTCACCTTGTGGCCTACGGTCTTTAGAGGGCACCATGTGGCCTACGGTCTTTAGAGGGCACCTTGTGGCCTATGGTCTTTAAAGGGCACCATGTGGCCTAGGAGCCATTTGATGCACCCTATGGCTCGAGGGCTGTAGGTTGCCAATGTAGACAAGGTTTGTTAGTAGAATTATAAAGGGTACCTTGTGGCCCTCAAGTCTCCATAGGGTGCCAACATAGAGCGTAGAGGGTTTTTCTTACTAGCATAGAGGACATCCTATGGCCTTGGGGCCATAGGGTTTGCATAGAGGATTTCTTACTAGCATAGAGGCTACCTTGTGGCCCTAGGTCCATAGGGTGTAAACATAGAGAATAGAGGATTTCGTACTATCATACAGGGTACCTTGTGGCCCTAGGTCCATAGGGTGCAAACATAGAGCATAGAGGATTTGTTACTAGCACACAGGGCACCCTATGGCCCAATGGCCATAGAGTGACAACATGTAGCATAAAGGGTTTCTTACTAGCATAAGAGGCAGACCTTGTGGCCCCCAGGTCATACGGTGCCAACATAAAGCATATATGGTTTCTTACTAGTGCTCATAGAGGGCATCTTGTGGCCCTATGACAACCCATCGCCTTAGGGCCATAGGGTGACACATAAATAAAGTACCATATGGCATTGAAGCCATATATATCTATTTATATGTTGAGACCTCCCAACAATCCTAACCCTATGTCCTTGAGGCCATAAAGAAACATATTTTGGATTATCTTAAAGTCATAGAGATATCTACAAAGAGAACCGTATGGCCTGAAGGCCATAAGAAACTTAGTCAAGGAAATCATCCAATGCAAGAAGATCATGGCAATAGAAAATGAGACTTGTGCTCTAGAGCTTAAAGGCATAAATGTTTCTCCAAGTATACTTCTAGGAGCCACCATCATGGACAAAGAACTAATGTAGCTAGATAAAGATTAGGAATCTCTAGACAATAAGGAGCATAAATATAAATTCATTGTAGATGTGTTGTCAGTTAGTAAATTTGCTATTTGCAATTAGTTTTTTCTAAGAGTGTGACAAAAAAGAGTTATCAAAAGTAGATACTATCCAAAATTAGGTGTTCTTTAAACTTGCAGTCCTTCAACAAGATATTGCGGCTGACAAAGTTTTGCTCAAGATTTTTGGTATAGAGGATTCTAATGCCATTGACCCCACTGAGAAAGATTCTATCAATCTCCATGTCAACCAAAGAGTTTCTGATGAAGATGACAAGAATCTACAAGTCTTTGAAGGTCAACTGCTACAACGACTAGAGATAAATTTAAAGAGTAATCCAATGGAAGAAGATAGTGAAAGTTCCAGAACATGTGCAAGGGAAGAAGAAGAATCTAATGAAAATATTCTAGTAGCCCATGAGTTGGGAATTGGATTGCATGACACCACAATGGAAGTAGAAGGTTTTTTTTTTTGAAAAGCTCTTTCAATTTCGGAGTCTTAACTTACACATTTTGCTAGCATAGAGGACACCCTTTATGGCCCTAGGACCATAGGATGCCATCATATCCCATGTACAATTTCTCTTTTACCATAGAGGACATCTTATGGATCTAGGGTCATAAGACGCCAACATAGTTCATAGAGGGAATTTTACTAGCATAAAGATCGCCCTATGGCCTTGGGGCCATAGCTTGCCAACATAGAGCATAGAGGGCTTTTTATTAGCACCTTGTTGCCCTTGCGACGCCATAGTGCCATAAAGTGGTTTTTGTATATATAGTAGAGAATTCTCACATACATGATACCTTGGTCACTATCTGGCCCTTGGACCATATGATAGCAGCATAGAGGACACCCTATAGCCCTAGGGTTTCCTTCTATCCCTAGGGCCATACACTGCCAACATATAGTATACATGGTTTCTTCATAGAGAAAACCTTTTAGCCCTACGCAATAGAGTGGAAACCTAGACCATATAATGTATCCTACTAGCATAGAAGGAACCCTATGACCTTGAGGCCAAAGAGTGCCAATTTAGGGCATAAAGGGTCTCTTCCTAGGTTGAAGGGCACCTTGTGGCCCTAGGGAGCACCCTATGGCCATAGGGCCATAGGGTGTCAACATAGTCAAATGGGGTGTAAACTTAGAACATAGAGGGTTTCTTACTATCATGGAGGACACCCTGTGTCCTTGGTGCCATAGGGTGCAAACATATAGCATGGAGGGTTTCTTGCTAGCATAGAGAGCACCCTATGGACTTGGGGCCATATCATTCCAACAAAGAGCATAAACGGTTTTTTAATAGCATAGAGGATAGCTTATTTCCCTCGGGCCATATGATACAAAAATAAAAGAGTCTTAAGAAGGGAACCTAGGCCACTAAATCACCATGGGGCCATAAGGTGGTCTTTGTGGCGAATGCTCCTAAAGGGTTCCTTGGCTATCCTATGGCCTTTGGCTACCAACATAGAGTTTAGATGGTTTCTTACTAACATAGAGCTCACCTTGTGGCCTACGGTCTTAAGATGCTAATATAGAGTTTCAATGGTTTCTTACTAACATAGAGCTCACCTTGTGGCCTACGGTCTTTAGATGCTAATATAGAGTTTCAATGGTTTCTTTCATACTAGGCGTAAGGGGCACCCTATGGCCTTAGGGCCATAGAGTGTCAATGTAGAGCGTAGAGGTTTCCTTTCTAGCATAGAGGGCACCATGTGGCCTAGGAGCCATTTGATGCACCCTATGGCCCGAGGGTTGTAGGTTGCCAATGTAAACCGTAGAGGTTTTCTTTCTAGCATAGAGGGAACCTTGTGGCCTAGGGGCTATTTGGTGCTCCTCTAGAGAATACAAGGTTTCTTAGTAGCATTATAAAGGGTACCTTGTGCCCTCAAGTCTCCATAGGGTGCCAACATAGAGCGTAGAGGGTTTTTCTTACTAGCATAGAGGACATCCTATGGCCTTGGGGCCATAGGGTTTCTTACTATCATAGAGGGTACCTTGTGGCCCTAGGTCCATAGGGTGCAAACATAGAGAATAGAGGATTTCTTACTATCATAGAGGGTACCTTGTGGCCCTAGGTCCATAAGGTGCAAACATAGAGCATAGAGGATTTTTTACTAGCACAGACGGCACCCTATGGCCGAAACGCCATAGAGTGATAACATGTAGCATAAAGGGTTTCTTACTAGCATAAAAGGAAGACCTTGTGGCCCTCGGGTCATAGGGTGCCAACATAAAGCATATATGGTTTCTTACTAGTGCTCATAGAGGGCATCTTGTGGCCCTATGACAACCCATAGACTTAGGACCATAGGGTGACACATAAATAAAGTACCATATGGCTTTGAAGCCATATATCTATTTATATGTTGAGACCTCCCAACAATCCGAAGCCTATGGCCTTGAGGCCATAAAGAGACGTATTTTGGATCATCTTAAAGTCATAGAGATATCTACAAAGAGAACCATATGGCCTGAAGTGCATAAGAAACTTAGTCAAGGAAATCATCCAATGCAAGAAGATCATGGCAATAGAAAATGAGACTTGTGCTCTAGAGCTTAGAGACATAAATTTTTCTCCAAGTATACTTCTAGGCGCCACCATCATGGACAAAGAACTAATGTAGCTAGATAAAGATTAGGAATCTCTAGACAATAAGGAGCATAAAAATAAATTCATTGTAGATGTGTTGTCAGTTAGTAAATTTGATATTTGCAATTAGTTTTTTGTAAGAGTGTGACAAAAAGAGTTATCAAAATGTAGATACTTTGGAATCCAAAATTAGGTGTTCTTTAAACTTGCACTCCTTCAACAAGATATTGCGGCTGACAAAGTTTTGCTCAAGATTGTTGGTATAGAGGATGCTAATTCCATTGACCCTACTGAGAAAGATTCTATCAATCTCCATGTCAACCAAAGAGTTTCTGACGAAGATGACAAGAATCTACAAGTCTTTGAAGGTCAACTGCTACAATGACTGGAGATAAATTTAAAGAGTAATCCAATGGAAGAAGACAGTGAAAGTTCCAGAACATGTGCAAGGGAAGAAGAAGAATCCAATGAAAATATTCTAGTAGCCCAAGAGTTGGGAATTGGATTGCATGACACCACAATGGAAGTAGAAGGAATGGAAGTTCCAGAACATGTGCAACGCCAGAAGGAGAATCCAACACAAGTATTTTAGCACCCCAGGATTTGGAAATCGAAGTGCATGTTGAGTCAGACCTTCCATCCACCAACAAACCAATGTTGACTATAATAGTGAGCTTGTGTGGATTGTTCCTAAGGAGATGGTGGCAAAAGTCCAAGAAAATGAAGAGCTTAAAGTTTGGACATGAGCATATTGTTCTTCGTCCAGGATGCATTGAGTTTTTAAAGGCTATATTTAGCAATTTCAATTTAGGGGTATGGTCAACTGCTAATGACATGCATGTTGTGGACATCATCAAGATTTTAGAAAAGGAAGCTAAAGAAAAATTTCCATTCTTTATGATCTGGGGGCAAAGCCAATATCAACAATGCGTAGAATCAAGGATCACTCGCTTAGATTATCCAGGAGTAGAAGCACTTTTCAAACCGTTGGCTATTGCATCATCAAAATTTGGGCTTGATGCAAGAAGATTGCTTCTTGTAGATGATGAACCATTAAAGGGATGTGTGAATCCGACATTGAATTGTATTTTTCCACCATCATTTAGTGTTGATGATGAGGAGGATAATATCCTCCTTGGGGAGCTGCTACCATATATCAAAGCTCTCAATCATGTTAATGACATTCGCACAGTTACAGGGTCTCATTTATATGGACAAGCACCCATTTCTCAAGGTCATGAGCTTTATAACCGTATACACAATGTTGTTGTAGAGTGGGAGGAGAGAAATCCAATTTTTCTAGGAAAAATCTACTCCACGGGAAGGCTACAAGAAGTTTCTCGTCCTCTTCACGATGAGAAAGTTACAACATCTAGCACTAGTGGAATGTCCACTCGAAGTCAAGACAAGAAACTTTCAACATGTGATCGAGAAAAAGTAAGGGTAAGAATATCAAATCATTATCAGCCTTGAAAGGTACAGAAGCAATCATGCTTGCCCAAAAATTGCGATACAAGGAGTCTGTGATCAAAGTACATGAAGCTAGGAATTATATGAAGCATCTAAAAATTCAGTATGATCTCAAATAGCCCTATATCAAGAAATGATGGAGCAATGTTTTGTAACATTTTGTCATTTACAAATATCTTTATGTACTTAGAGACTTTGTTAGAGTGCTTAGGGTTTCAAGATATATGAAGATGTAAATGATTAATAGTTTTTTACATTTTCTTTCAATACTATAAGTAACTTCTCAGTTTCATGTGCCAAATTCTCTTTTGTTAAAAAGATTTTATAGTTGTTTGCTTTGAAATTTGAGTTCACTATGCCATCAAGGACAATCTACATGCTTAACCTTGGGGGAATTTCACTTTATGGTCTCAACACCCTATGAATCTAAGGCCATAGGGTCATAGTTTGGCATGTGTTCTTGCATAGGACTTACTAAGTGTAACCACAAATTAGCACCATATGTCCCTAAGGTCTTCAACACACTTAAGATCTCTATATTAACCTTTTTTTTAAATCATTTCAGGGCTTCTAAGAAAAAATGTTTTACTATTAGATTATCACAAAATAGAGGAGCTCCCTTTCATATTACATCAAATATCACATTCAAACCAAGAGCAATGGTTTCATTATCTACCAACATCTCTCAAACAGGACAAAAGAACGCTTATCTTGGATTTAGAGGGTGTTCTTCTTGCAACATTTGAACTTCAATCAAGGCCAACTTGGACCAAGTACATGTGCATTGTGAAGATAACAATAATGTGTATGCGGTGCGTCCAGATGCAGAGTATTTCTTAAGATTTTGCTTTGAGTTCTTTGAGGTTTGGATTTGGAGCTGCCATCGTTTACAAAAAGCTCAACACATAATCAAGACCTGTTTTCCTACACAAAGTTACAAATTCAAGATGATTAAGGATAACCGGTGGTGCCAAAATTCAAATTTCATGATCGGTTACAAAAGAGCCTATCACAAAAATCTTTCCACCATATGGAAGCTATTTGATTATTTAGATAGGGGCAACACTATAATATTTGATGATAGTCCATATCTAGTGATGTGAAATATGCAAGGAACTTACATGATTTTTCCAAAGTTTTGGAACCAACCTACTCAATTGCTTCAAAGTTTTTTAAAAGATGAAATTGTTCCATGGTTATGTGGATGGTTGTATGCTAAAGACAAGAGAGACTATACCATAAGAAATTTTGTAATGTTCCATCCTGATCCTGAGACTCACTATGTAATGCAATGTTATATGTCTCAAAGGACTCAAAATCTCAAGAGAAGGAGGCCATTTTAAGTGTACTAGTTAAGTATTCTAAATAGCATATACCAAGTATTTGGCAATGTGTACTTTTCAAAATTTAAACTTGATGGAATGTTGTGGGATATCTTGAAACATCTTTAAACTGTTTGTTTAATGAAGTGCATCCTATTGTCAAGAGACTTGTCTCATTCAAGTTCTTTGGTTTCATTGTTTGATGCTTCTATGGTATTGTTAACTTTTTCTTCTTATTAATTGCCCTAAGGCCATGGGTTGTCATAGGGCCACAAGATGCCCTCTATGGGCACTAGTAAGAAACCATATATGCTTTATGTTGGAACCCTATGACCCGAGGGCCACAAGGTCTGCCTCTTATGCTAGTAAGAAACCCTTTATGTTACATGTTCTCACTCTATGGCCTTTGGGCCATAGGGTGCCCTCTGTGCTAGTAACAAATCCTCTATGCTCTATGTTTGCACCCTATGGACCTAGGTCCACAAGGTACCCTCTATGATAGTAAGAAATCCTCTATTCTCTAGGTTTGCACCCTATGGACCTAGGGCCACAAGGTACCTTCTATGCTAGTAAGAAATCCTCTATGCTGAGTATTGAAACCCTATGGCCCCAAGGCCATAGGATGTCCTCTATGCTAGTAATAAAAACCATTTACGCTCTATGTTGGCACCCTATGGAGACTTGAGGGCCACAAGGTACCCTTTATAATGCTACTAAGAAACCTTATATGCTCTAGGGGAGCACCAAATAGCCCCTAGGCCACAAGGTTCCCTCTATGCTAGAAAGAAAACCTCTACGGTCTACATTGGCAACCTACAGCCCTCGGGCCATAGGGTGCATCAAATGCCTCCTAGGCCACATGGTGCCCTCTATGCTAGAAAAACCTCTCTGTTCTACATTGACACTTTATGGCCCCAAGGCCATAGGGTGCCCCTTACGCCTAGTATGAAACCATAGAAACTCTATATTAGCATCTAAAGGCCGTAGGCCACAAGGTGAGCTCTATGTTAGTAAGAAACCATCTAAAATCTATGTTGGTAACCTATGGCCCAAAGGCCATAGGATAGCCAAGGAAAGGCTTTTGGAGCATTCCCCACAAAGACCACATTATGGCCCCATGGTGATTTAGTGGCCTAGGTGCCCGTCTTAAGACTCTTTTATTTTTGTATCATATGGCCCTAGGGACATAAGCTATCCTCTATGCTATCAAAAAACCGTTTATTCTCTTTGTTGGAATCATGTGGCCCCAAGGCCATAGGGTGCTCTCTATGCTAGCAAGAAACCGTCCATGCTATATGTTTGCACCCTATGGCACCAAGGACACAGGGTGTCCTCCATCATAGTAAGAAACCCTATATGCTCTAAGTTTACACCCCATTTGACTATGTTGACACACTTTGGCCCTAGGGCCATAGGGTGCTCCTAGGGCCACAAGGTACCCTTACCCTAGAAGAGACCCTTTATGCCCTAAATTGGTACTTTTTGGCCTCAGGGTCATAGGGTGCCTTCTATGCTAGTAGGATACATTATATGGTCTAGGTTTCCACTCTATTGCGTAAGGCTAAAGGTTTGCTCTATGAAGAAACCATGTATACTATATGTTGGCAGTGTATGGCCCTAGGGATAGAAGGAAACCCTAGGGCTATAGGGTGTCCTTTATGCTACTATCATATGGTCCAAGGGCCAGATAGTGACCAAGGTATCATGTGTGTGAGAATTCTCTACTATATATACAAAAACCACTTTATGGCACTATGGCGTCCCAAGGGCAACAAGGTGCTAATAAAAAACCCTCTATGCTCTATGTTGGAACCCTATGGCCCCAAGGCCACAGGAGGTCTTTATGCTAGTAAAATTCCCTCTATGCACTATGTTTACGTGTATACTTATAAGAAGCCATTTATGCACTATGTTGGCGTCTTATGACCCTAGATCCATAAGATGTCCTCTATGGTAAAAGAGAAATTGTACATGAGATATGATGACATCCTATGGTCCTAGGGCCATAGGGTGTCCTCTATGCTAGCAAAATGTGTAAGTTAATACTGCGATAAATATGCAAATCCAATAAACAAAATTGAATCATTATCATACATCATACATTTGTTGTTTTTGCCACACAATTGAAGGGGTTTTTCCTTCAAATATCATCATAACATTCAAACATTTAAATCAAATTTGCAAGTAATTTAATTAAATAAAATTTGCAAGTTCTTTAATTCACAAGTGCATTGATCTGTTGGTGGATGGAAGGTCCGGCTCACCATGCACTTTGATTTACAAATCCTGAGAGGCAAAAGTATTTGTGTTGGATTCTCCTTATGGCATTGCACATACTTTGGAACTTTCATTGCCTTCTACTTCCAATTTACAAAATTAAACAATGGTTATACATTATACAATCATTTCTTTGCAATAAACCTTGATACAATGATCCGATTGCTACATGACAAGCTAAAAAATTCTACTAGTCCTAGCTTCCCTCTATTGAAAAAAATTCAAGATATGAATTCCAATTCTCTGCATCATCTAGAAGAGAAACAAAATCATAGTTTGGAACAAAATACTGGCACTTTATATCTTTGAATAAAATCTTATTACAATCAAAGAACTAGATCTTCACATAATCCAAAGGAAAAATGCTTCAATAACCATTTATGCTCAATGTTTACTATCTAAGCAAATAATTGGCATTTACAACAAATGTTGAATATATGTTTAATCTAGTTAGTTGCAATACAAAGATAATTATTTCAAAGCGAATATGTTTAATCTAGCTAGTTGCAATACAAAGATTATTATTTCAAACGCTTACACCATCAATTCACAATAGAAGAATTTACACCCAACAAAAAATGATTATACATCAAATTGTTCAAACTCTCATTTTGGAATTTCGAGGACTAAATACTTTTTAGTTTTTTCTAGCTTATTTCATTCTCAATAGAATATTAAACTTTAATCACAAGATAAGAAATATATGTCCCTAATGTATATGGACACAAGATATAAGGCCAAAGAAGTACACAACTCTTTAGTGCAAAATGTCAAGAGCAAGGGAGGGTGGTGAGAGCCACCAGATGTGAAAGAAGTTTACGATACTCGATCTACTCAAGACTTATGTTACCGAAGTAGATCAACGCTCACAATGGGAAAAGTACTTACCTCTTGTAGAGTATGCCTACTCAAGACTTATGTTACCGAAGTAGATCAATGCTCACAATGGGAAAAGTACTTACCTCTTGTAGAGGATGCCTACAATAATACTGTACATACTTCTACGAGAAAAGCACCTTTTGAGATCATTGAGGGAAGACCTAAAAGTTCCTTGCTACTCAAAGTACATGGGAAGATCTTCGCCGCCGATGAGTATAGCTGTGACCTACAAGAATCTTTTCAAAAGATTAGGGAGGCTATATCCATCTCTCAACAAAGGCAAAAAGCTGCTCTGCTGATAAGCACAGAAGAGCCTTAATGTTCAAAGAAAATGATTGGGTCTTACTCAAGTTTCCTAAGGCTTGATTAAGGCAAACGACGGGCAAAAATCCTACGTGCCATCAAAAGTGTTATGCTAAACTAGCAAAAAGATACTATGGTTCTTTCCAAATCTTGAAGCCCACCAATGAGACGGCTTATCAACTTAAGTTGCCCAACCATTGGCTCATAAAAAATGCCTTTCATGTAAGCCTACTTAAGCCCTACAAAGGAGAGCCACCAACTGAACCAATTATTGAAGACCCTCCCGAAGTTGAAGACCAAGAAGAGGTGCTACAACCCGAAGCTGTCCTTCGGCATGAAGACAAGGTACTACGACATGGTAAGATTATCCGACGGTATCTTATTAAGTTCAAAAATTATCCTTTTGAAGATGCTAGATGGATGCAAGGAATACAGCTTAAGGATAATATGAACCTTGTCAATGCTTACAATGCTACATTAGAGTAAGAAAATGTACAATTTTTTTTTAAATGACTCATGTTTTTGTCTTATAAGACTAGTCCTCTTTTTAATTGTGCACAAATTTAATTAGTATGCATGCTTAGAATCATGGTTGTGATGAGGACGTCTCTCAAACACCAAGTAGAATTTGTCACTCTACTTTGGGAGAATGAAATGGACTAAAGAGCAGACATGCTTGCGGCAGCTATGTCTCCCAAGCACCAAATGGATTAGTCATCCATCTTGGAAAGACGTCGTAGGATAAAAAGGGATCCTCTACCCGCTAAGTAAAATTGACTAATGACTAAGATGTCGTAGGGTAAAAAGGGATCCTCTACCCGCTAAGTAAAATTGACTAATGACTAAGGCTTTATCTCTTCTACCTCATAGTCGAGGACGACTATGATTTCAAGAGAGAGGTAATTTCATAAAATCTAATATCTAACCAACCCAAATGATTTTCTCATATTAAATTGATCACTTAATGTGGGAGAATAAACGGGAACAAGTGTTAAGATATAGATATGTGCTTATAGATCTATCTCAACACGGGGCCAATGGTAAAGGGGCCCAAATGAGAGATGTTCTATCAAAGAGCAAGGCTAACCAATGGAGCATAAGACCTTAGGGGTAGCTTCATTGAAGACCTCCAATAATGTGTGTAAAAGTCCTTTGACCTTAGGTAAGCTATTGAGGCGGGAACCCGGCCCAAGCTTGAGGTGCTTGTCGTGCTTGAGATGCTTGCCGTTCTTGAGGTGCTTGTCATGCTTGAGGTGCTTGATTAAGGTGCTTGAGGTGCTTGACCTGCTACATGCTTGAGGTGCTTGACTTGCTACTTGATTAAGGTGATCGAGGTGCTTTGACATGCTTGCCTGAGATGCTTGTGGGAACACCCCTAGTTCAAGTGCATTGTCATGCTTGATGACTAAGGTGCTTGAGCACCAAAAGTCAAAAGTATCCCTATAAGAGGGGGGGCGAGCCCTTTTCCTAGGGGATAGAGAGAGAACACACACACACACACACACACACACACACACACACACACACACACACACACACACACACACACACACACACACACACACACACACACACACACACACACAAGGAAGGCCCAAGCTTGAAGAGGCAGCAGGGACACATGTCAGGCCCCTACCTATGTTACCTTCATCAGATGCTTGGATCCTATTGGCTAAGCTTCAAAGGGGTCCAATGATAAATCACTGGGATTATCTAATTGTTTTTGCATTTATCAATTGTTCTCTCTCAAAGGGGAAAGGGGGACACTTGTCCCAAGACTACACCTATTGCTAGAAATGGCCCAAGCTTGTAATTGGCTAGGCTTGGCAAGAGCCAATGAGCTTCAATGATGAGCTAGAAGAGGGGGTCAACCTAGCAAGGAGGGGGGTTGCTTGGGGGGTATACTCACCCACACACACTCACAAACACTCTCATTGTGTACTATGCAAAGTGCAAGAGCTCCCTCTCCTTCTCCAAGCAAGTAGAGGTTGAGAGACTACACCAACACTCTTGGCTATGGAGTGCACATCCAACCAAGAGTCATGCTTCAATGCTTAATCTTGCCATCTCCTTCTTCTTCATTACTATGCTATTATGTATGCTAGCAACAAGAGTTATGATAAGTGAGGAACTAATTCTTTCTCCTACGAAATGTTTCTTCTTCCTCTTCCCTACCCTCATTCCCTGCTAGCTCTCTCCACCTTCGAAGGTGTTTGAGGCCTTGGGATTGAGGCTTGAGATAGTTAAAGATTTCTTCAAGTTTATGTTATGATTGTGATGCATGAAGCTTTCCATCTTCATTGCATCACCTAGGTCACAAGGAACACAACGACTGTATTGTAACAAGTCTCTCTTAATGGGAGAAGTCATAATACAAATGCCTATTGGAGGGGGGACCGGCTCCACATAAATCCGGTCCTCAACTGTTGTCATGTTCTCTAAATTCTCTCTCTTGCAAAAGTATTGTTCATGCCAAGTTAACTAATTGTTATGATTATGTTGCTACCTTCAATTATGTTCACCCGCTATGCTCACAAAGTCATTTCTCCAAAGAATGCAAGTGGAAAGTTTTCAAAGAAGTAATTTTTGTGCGAAGGAATGCTTTTCGGTGAAACACATGTCTTGCAAAAGGTCTAAGAAGAGTAGCACCAAGAAGAAATGGTTTGACATGGAATGTAGTCAAGCCCGAAAAAACTTGCTAAGATTGGATGCAATCAAAGACAAGGAAGTTTACTTGGAATGTTCACACACATACAAAGCACTTGTTGAAAAGAAGAGGAGAAGGTGGGAAGTCGAAAAACAACTTCTTTTGGCACAAAAGAAAGCACATGCATGTGGCAAGTTTTGGCAAAATCTAAAAGGCAAGCGCGTTGAGAGCTTTGGTGACTTGACTCTGGAGGATATGTATATGCATTGTAAGAACATCTATGAGCAACCCAATGTTGATAAGATGGAGTGTTGTAGCTCCCTTCCGTTTATGTCTCCCTTCTTTACCATTGAAGCTGTATGCCGCGCGCTTGAGAAACTTGCTACTCGCAAGGCAGGTGACCTTCAAGGTGTCAAGGCTGAAATGATTAAATCGACAAGCAAGAAAACACGATATGGGATATGGGATATGTTTAACTTGGCACAAGAATATAGCATGCCATATGATGTGAGTGCAAATTGGATCAACCCTTTTCACAAAGGATGAGTTGTAAACAATGTGAACTACTATCGCAATATATTGGTTTGTTCTTTGATGGAAAAGTTATTTGGATGTATCATGGAGATGAAGATAAGTGAATGGGCTGAAAAGAATGGCAAACGTGCACTTGGCCAAGCAGGTTTTCGAAAGCATCATAGCACTCTTGATCACCTTGTCACTCTTCGAGTTCTTATGGAAGCGTCTTGATTGAAAGGAAAAAAGTTGTATTGTTGCTTTGTGGATTTCAAGAAAGCTTTTGACATGGTACCGCAAGGAAATCTTTGGAGACGTATGCAAAGTGTTCAAGTGCCGAGAGAATTTATGCATGCAGTCTTTCGCATCTACCAAAAAGTGTCAATTAAGTATGGGAGATGGAATTTCAGAATTTTTTGCAAGCACTATTGGTGTCAAACAAGGATGCCCACTTTCCCCAACCCTCTTTGGGCTACTCATTGATGAATTGGAATGCATGGTTCTTGACTTTATGCAGCAAGAAGGCATAGAAGAGGTTAAGATCGGAAATGCGGTGATCATGCTTTTGCTTTATGCCGATGATGTAGTGCTCTTGGCACATACCTTAGAAGATGCACAAAAGCTTATGAGTGTCTTGGAACGCTTTTGCCTACATAGCGGGCTGATCGTGAATGGATCCAAAACCAAGGTTATGCTTGTAAAGACCCTCAATGATGAAAATCCATGCATTGTATACAACAATGAGAAACTTGAAGTGGTAGATCACTTCAAGTACCTTGGCCTTGAGGTTCCATCCAATCATAAATGGAAGGATTGTGCAATGCGTCGCTTGGAAGCCGCAAAGAGGGCCTATTATGCATTTGAGAACATGTGCAATGCAGGAGAGATCAAGTGTTGGGCTCTCAAAAAGTACCTCTTTGACACATTGGTGACACCGGTGCTTCTTTATGGAGTGGAGGTGTGGGGTGGAAGCATCGGGAAGTCTACTTGGAAAGAGTTTGAGAATGTCCAAAAGCGTTTTCTCACCAACTTTCTCCAAGTCAAGACACAAACACCCTACATGCTCTTACTTCTTGAGTCCGGATTGCTTCCCATTGAGGTCTTGGGCACGCAAAGGGTTGTGGAGTACATGCGTAAGACACAACGTAGCCCTTTGCATCGACTTCCTAGAATCGCATATGAAGCAAGTCAAATGGTTCAAAAGACATGCAAGAGCAAAATACTAAGTTTGGGGTGGATGCTTGATATCAAGAAATGGTTTGGAAGATGGGATGCATGTCACTTGGTCAAGGATGCGTCGATCGACTCCCAAGTTAATGAGGCCTTCTTACAATGCCAATGTATCATGGCTTGGGAGAAATCCGGAGGTTCTCGCTTCAGCCATTACACCACACACGTTGCCCCAAACTACAAATCTCTCTTCTTCTCGGAACGAGGTAACCGAACCCATTCCTACATCCTTGAGCCCATCCTGTTGAGTGCGATCCGCACCATTGCTTCCATTCGTCTTAGCTCCCATTCTCTACGCTGCGAGACAGGACGTTGGGGCACTGGTGAGGAGTGTCATCGACTTTGCACCTTATGCCCTCGTCAAGTGTGAGAGAGTGAGTACCACACACTACTTGAGTGCTCAGCTTTTGACCACATTAGGTCCTCTTTTCCCCATATATTCAGCCATGATCTCTCCCTACATACCTTCCTCTCCCAACCACGATGTGGACTCTCTATTGCGACGCTCATTTCAGCCATTTTTGAGCATCGAGAGTCACTTATGAACTCCACTCACACCACGTGACATGTTCATTTGGTCCCATAGGTCATATTTGACCTCCCAGGACGATAATAGAACTATCTATCTATCTATCTATCTATCTCTTTCTCTCTCTCTCTCTCTCTCTCTCTCTCTCTCTCTCTCTCTCTCTCGTCCCCCCCCCCCCCCCCCCCCCCCACACACACACACACACACACACACACACACACACACACACACACACACACACACACACACACACACACACACACACACTCACTCACTCACGCTCTCCCTCCCTGTCTTCCCATTTCGTTCACTCTCTCTCTCTCTCTCTCTCTCTCTCTCTCTCTCTCTCTCTCTCTCTCTCTGTCCCCTATCCTGTGATGGTTCAACATGTTAAAATATCTCTCTCTTTCTTTCTCTCTGGTTCCCATACACACACACACACACACACACTTACACCCACAGACACTCCCACACAGCCAATAGAATCTCCCTCTCTCTTTTAACATGCACATACACACTTACAAGCACATACACACAGTTACATACACCAACACATTTACATACACACTCACGAGCATGCTCATATACACACACATACGTACACTATACGCACTCACACGAACACATCCAAACAAATTGTATCTAAGAAGCTGACGATTTCAGGCATAACATTGCTACCCTGAAAGATGGATAGCTTCAATTTGATTGCTCCTATGGGAACATCTTGTATTTCCTTGGCTAGAGCATCTGCTTCTTGATTTTCTATCCTAGGGACATGAAATAATTGTATTGCTTCAAACTTTCTTAATAGATTCTTTAAAGTTGACCAAGCAAAACCTGATTTTTACAAACCCAAGTGCCATTTATCTGCTTAATCAAGAGCATGGAATCGCCAAACATATATAGGCGTTGAACCCCTTGCAAAACACATTGTTCTAAACCAAAAATTAGGGCCGTGTACTCTGCTTCGTTGTTAGAGTGGGAGTGTAGCAGCTACCCACAATAAAGAATAACTTTTCCTTTTGCTCATTGAAAATGATGATGCCAGTTGTAGCTTGGTCCACTATCCTTTTGTAAGCTCCAGCAAATGAAAGAGAGTGAGCTCCTTCTAGCTTAGGAATTTTCACCATTGGTGTCACTCCTTTACCTTCTGTGTGGACCTTTAGCTTCTTCTCATAGTGACGATGAGTAAGAATACCTGCTACACTAGCCCTGGTGGAGTTCTCCACTTGCATAATGTAATCAAACACTTGTAATCTAATGAGCCACTTAGAGATTCTAGATGAGACATCCATGTGTTGCATCACATACGAAAAGACCTCTTCCATTGTCAAAATTACAAAGGGTTTAGGCAATACACAAGAGTGGAACTTTGTAGTGGCAAACATCAATGCAAGCACCCCGTGCTCTACGATGGTAAATCCTTTTTCTAATGGGGTCATGATGGAACTAGAGAAGTAGACAGGATGCATGAAAGAGGTTTGGGGGTCCTTTTGCATTAGTATGGCTCCAAGTGTGTCACTCCCTACACTGGGGTTAACATAAAATGACTCGTACCATCTAGGGGGTGCAATAGTGGGAAGTGTAGCCAAGATCTGCTTCACTTAAATTGTTGCTCATTTATTTCCCCCCATAGGAAGACATCTCTATGGGTGACTTGTTGTAGAGGGAGATCTACCTGAGAGAGCAAGTGATTGAACCTGCTCAAGTACCTTACCTTCTGAAGGAAAGAGACCAATTGATTAGCTATTGTGGGTGATGACAAAGATACTAAAGCTTGAACCTTGCTAGGGTCAGCCTCAATTCCTTTTGTTGAAATTACATGGCCAAGAAGAGTGACCTTGCTTTCACCAATGTGACACTTATCTAAGTTAAGTTGGACACCCAAGGTTTGCAACCTAGTGAGGCCATCATAAACCTTGCTCAAATGGAGGGAGTGAGAACTGTAGATGCAGAACTCATCTATGAAAACCTGTATTGACTTACCAAACTATGGCTGGAAGACAAAAGTTACATAGCGTTGGAATGTGGTCGGAGCATTGGTGAGGCCAAAAGGCATCATCATGTAAGAAAAAAATCCCCATGGTGTTATGAAAGTTATCTTTTTCTGGTCTTCTTCTGCAATGCTAATTTGAAAGTAGCCTGAGTAGCCATCAAATACTGTGTAGTGCTCATGACCTGATACCTCATTAAGAATCTCATCTTGGAGTGGGAGGGAAAAATGATCCCTCTTTGTTGCTGCATTGAGAGGTTTGTAGTCTACACAAACCTTCCACTTACCATTCTTCTTTGGCGTGACCACCACTAGAGAGACCCACTCTGAGTCCTTGACGAGGTAAATGAAACCTGCTTGTAGCAAATTCCTTACCCCTCTGAGTAATTCTTCTTGTTGAACTACCCCAAGCCTTCGGAGCTTTTGCACTATAGGCTTACTTCCTTCCTTGAGTCTTATGCGGTGTTGCACCACTGTGATCCCTGTGATCTTTTCATAACCATCAATGAACAGTGTGGTGAAGTCACCTAGCACAGAGATGTATTCTTTTCTCTCTTCACTAGCTAACTTACTGGAGAGCATCTGATGGTAAATTACTTGTATCCACCAAGGGTTGCGTACCTAATGGTCCCTCTTGGTTCTCCAGTGGTGTTTCAGGTTGTGTCAATATCTTTGGATCTCTGAAGATGACTCTCATCACTTTGATGCTACTGTTGCTCTCTTCAGTTGTTGTCGTCTCTTCTCCCGAGCTGGTTGAAGAGTCACTGGTGAATTCATCTTCCGATGCCTCCAAGATCATGTTGTATTGCTTCCCAGTCTTCATGTTGTAGAATATGTGTTTTCCTTTAGCATCCTTCATCTGGATCATTCTAGTACTCTAGTCTTGCGTAGCCTCCATAGCCATGAGCCATGGTCTTCCAAGAATGATAGAGTAGACCTCTCCTTTGTGTGGCATGACAAATATATCTACCTCCACTTTTGTGTTGGATTCCTTCACCTTGACTGCATTCACAATGCCTACGCAGTTCACTTTGACGTTATTTGTCATTTTAGCTCTGTAGGGTGCTAGCCTACTTACTTGTAGGCCTAGATGGTGCATCATTTTTTCACTCATGACACATATTTGTGCGCCACCATCTATGTAGATGTTTGAGATATGTTGCCCCTTGATGTGGACATCCATGATAGGTAGGATGTTGTCAAGATTCCTCCCAGAGATAGCCCCAGCTATCCTTGGTCTTGACTTTCTTGTACTTACCATCTTTGTCCATTGTCTCCTCATCCTTAGTGCAAGATGGAGTAAGTGGAGCCATGTTATCTTTGGACCCTACATCAATACATCTTGAACTAGGTCATATGGTTTAGCATACTCACCCAAAAAAAAATCTACAATGTTGATCTTCTACCGAGGCATAGACGTATGCTTGCTAGACTCTCCTTTTCCTTTCATCTTCTCCTCCATTTGAGAGGCCTTTTTGTGCCTAGCACGCTTCACTCCCATAGCATCCACTTCTTCTAGTTTTCCTTTCCCTTTGTCCTTCTCTTTGACACACTCTTCTACCTTTGCCTTCCCTTTAGCTTCAAGGTTGATGACACTTACTACGTGGTTTCCAACAGGTGGTGGAGGTAGCAGTGGAATGAGAGGTTGCGGTGGTGGTGGTTGTACAAGCGGTCGAAGGATTTGGATCGGTGGAATCGGCTTTGGTTGCCTGGGTGGTAGTTGTCTCTCCCTTCGTGGAGAGATCTAATTCTGCCTTCCTTCTCTATTGAAGTTCTGCCTTCTTGGATGATGACAATAGTACATGCCATGGCCATCCTCTCCACAGATGTAACAATGATAGTCTTGATTTCGTCTTCCCTGCCCCCTTCCTTGCTTTGTATTTTTGGCAAGTGCATGCACTTGATGCACTAGATGTATTGAAATATTCTCCAACTAGCTAGTGATTTGGTTGAGCAGGTCTTGCTGATCTTTAGCCAGTTCTTGTGATTGATTCCTTTGGATGGCTGCTACTATAGGTGCGGCTAGGTGTCTCTTCCTTGGTAGTTCTGGCTTGTAGATGCAACTTCTTATCTTTAAGGCGGGCTACTTCAACTGCTACCTCATATGTAGTAGGAAACCTTCCCTTCACCTTATCTTTAAGAATTGGCCATAAGCTAGCCACAAACCGGTCTTTCTTTAGGAAATCGGGTGCCCCTTCACCCTCCCTCAGCAATGCAACCCATTGTCCCCATAGATCCACAAACTTCGATTTGTATGCTACATACTCAGCCATACTTCCTTGCGTCACCTCCGTCACGAATTGCCATAGTTTCTTGGATGTGGTGCCTTCTTCAAAATGCCTTACGAATGTTGCTCTTAGCAGATCCTACCTCTCCTTGGTGGATGGCACCAAGGAGTTGTATTGTGATCTTGCTTCCACTTGCATTAATAGTGGAAAAATATGCAGACACCAAGCATCTTCATCCCTTCCAGAGATAACACATGCTATTTCAAGGCTATCTATGAAATGTGAAGCATCTTCCCCCACCTTACCCGTGAAGGTTGGGAAGGAAATGTTTTGCATTGCCAAAAACAAGATATTTCTTCAAACCTTTTATTATAAAAAACATAGATGACTTAGCGGCTTATAGAGGCTTTCTTACAAGGCTGGGTAGATAGATTAAAACAGGATGAAAATGAAAACATTGAAGGAGTGATGGTAATCCAACACGAGAAGGATAATGGGGTTTGGGGAGCTAAGGATCGCTCCTAGCACTGCAGCACCCAACAGATACACAATCTTCTATTGATAGAGGATTTTCCTATCTACATATAGATTTACGTGCATGTGTTGCAAAAATCTAAACGAAAAAGCGGTTGGTCCATTATCCATGATGCACAGAGTGTAGAGTAATCACTTAAACCCGTACCATGCCGGTGTTGACAAGTCAACACATCCACATGAGGTCATCGCCCTTCATAGGCTTCACCTTCCCTTCATCGCTCAGCATGTATGGAGTGATGGTGACACATTTGACCACTCCTAGACTTTTAGCTAGCAACAGTTGCAATTAATTATCATAATTGGATTGTTGCATAAATTCAACACCATTTAACTATAGCTCTTCTCTGATCCACTGGGTTTTACCCATGGTAGACAGTTTCTTCAAGATGAGTTCAACGGGGAGAGGAGGAAGGCCCTCTACCCACCCTCCAAAATAACAAGGATAGTAGCCTAGGGCATTGGAACCTCCTTACCACCTCTTCTTTAAATTTTGGTATAACTCCAATTTTTTTTAAAAAAATCAACCGCCTTATTTTGAATTGGTGTTGAGGAACCCATTTGGGTTTCTAGTTGTGGCCGAAACCCTAAACCCCATTGACGGTGTCAGGAGTTTTTTGGAGCAAGGGATTGCGCATATGTACATACACATGCGTGGTGCATCAAATAAAGAATTGCCCATTTTCCAGAGCCAAGTGGTTACGTGGGGCCCACATGTGTACAGGTAGGACAGGGTGTACACAGTGCAGCGATTTACACTATTATCAGTACTAGTGTGTTTTTCCTACAATAAGGAGGAGTTGGTAGCGCGTAAAACTTCTCGAGGCAGCTATCCGCGGGCCGACGACATGAGGTAAGAAGGTGCGTCAGATGGCATCGAGTGGCGTCAGGAGGCCGAACGGGGTCAATACTTGCACGCTGAGAAGTATGGACACGGCGTGGGTGTTTTCTTGTGATACTTATGCAGAAAGGTCATCATGAGGACCACTTTTTGGGGCCACTTCACGTGGTGGCGGGATGCATAATTGAAAAAAGCTGAGTGCCAGGTGTGCGGATGATGCAAAAAGGTGACAACTATGCACTGCGAGGTCAGTTTTTTGCCTAATCGGGGTCCGTTTGAGGTCATCTAAAAGGCCAAGGGTGCCCAAGTAATAAAACTAAGTGTGGGAACTGGAAAAATAGAGAGAAGACCAGAAAAAACGTGGAGAAGAGAGGAGGAACAGCCGCAACTTTGTTTTTGCTCATTTTGGAGCCTATTTTGGCCGTAAACTGCTCATCCGAGGTCGGATTTGAGCACTTTGACATTGTAGACTGGGGCTTTGGGCCGTTCCGGACGCAATGGCGCTGTCCATTTTGCCAAATTCCTCACCATTTTTGTGCTGTTTTGACTGTGTAAGTTTCTCCTATGAGCGAAGCTTCTTCTCCAATTTGTGATTGTATCTGGTATATTTTACCCATTTTGTGTGAGCTATTTGCCCCATTGGTGTTGGCCCAAGCTTAATTGTATCTAAACATCAGAAATTATCCTCTTTTGAGCTGAGTTTTTTGGGTGTGTGTGTGTGTGGAGTGGGCAAGTGGATAGTCTCTCTCCTCTCACTCCAGAGGTGTGTTCCCTGTCTCGGCCAGGTGTGTTGTGTAAGCCGAGTGGTGCCCCATAGTGTGTGTGTGTGTGTATCATTCCAAGAGTGTGTGTCGGGTCATTATAGAGGCGTTCTGTGTATTTCCATCCCGCTCACAATGGTACTCATTGATATAGTGCGGTGGGCAATGGCAATGAGAGCAGCTTGTAGCCCTCCCTTTGGTGGCTCTTGCTTTGCGGCTAGAATGAGAGCTGCAAGATGGAGGACTTACTTCCTGGATCTTGACGACGGTGTATTCTGGCAGCAGCACTTTGATAAAGTCCGTCAGTGCTTCTTCAATTTATTCCTCTTCCGTTCTCCAATTGGAGAATTCCCACAGCTACTCGTCCATGGTCGACAACGTGCATCGTTTTTATCATTGTAAACTCAAGGTTTTTGAGAAGCCCTCCTCCGTGGGGGCATCAAATAAAAAGCACAAGCGCAAAACGAACCCCAATGGTGGCTACGCTAGGACCGTGCACATCGAACTCATCACGGGGAGTAAAAAGGAGGCACCACCTAGATTTGAGCAGCTAATACGCGGACAACAATAATTCAAATAAAACTAATACAACACACTGTACACACACACACACACACACACACACACACACACACACACACACACACACACACACAGACGTAGACGTAGATGATGAAAACCCCTCGAGATGTGAGGGCAAACTTGATTCAAGTGGTATTTACAAAAAACTTAGTTTCAGCGAGATGGAGACCGTGGTGAGAGAGAGAGAGAGAGAGAGAGAGAGAGAGAGAGAGAGAGAGAGAGAGAGAGAGAGAGAGAGAGAGAGAGAGAGAGAGAGTGAGAGAGAGAGATCCAATAGTGCATTCTATACGAAAAATTCTATATGCATAGAGATCCTACTCTTGTGTGTGGCGACCCTTGGAGTCAGTGTGTGTGCATGGCTTCCTTCTCAAGTGCTGATTCCCAAGTGCTACCCCTGATAGTGACCTATCAGTGTTCTTTTATAGGTGTAGGTTGCATTAGTTTAAGATAATTTAACTAGGCCTAGTTAGGAGAGACAAAGCAAGGAGATGGGTCCCAGATGGTTGACCCTTGCTTTGCTTTAGGAGAACTTTAAAATGATATCTCCTAGGTGGGCCTTTGTGACCATCACCTAGAGAGAGGTGGCAATATACAAATGGTTTTCCTTTACAAGGTTTTGGCTTGAAAACGGAAAAATAGATTATTGTACGGATGTTTACTGTGGAGATGCATCGTGGACAAGATTCCAATGAATGGCAGGCTTTGCTGGTGCGTTGGTATAGCACGTTTGTCACTTTCGGGGCCAAACTGTGGTCACCATTGCGTGATTTGGTCATCCTTTTTGTTGTTTTAGGCGTCGATTGTCAAGATCCTTCCGGTTTTCTTCTCCTTGTGCGTGCGTATGGCGTACGTGTGTGTCCTAAAGGGTATACCAAGGGCCAAAAACAATGGCTTGTCCGAAAGGCAACAAGATACCGGCTTATAAACAACACCTTCTACTGCATGGGCAAAAACCAGATTCTCAGGTGGGTGCCAATCTCCAGTGAAATCATGGAGGTGATCTCAAGTTGCCATGATGGTGTTTGCGGCAGCCACTTTGCTCTAGATATTACTAGTAGGAAGATTCTAGATGCATGATTCTCTTGGCCTAGTCTGAATAGGGATGTGCATCATTGGTGTAAAACATGTAAGGCCTGTCAAGTATTGAGTGATCAAACACTAACCTATGAGCCATAGACTCCTATCATCTCATATGGTCCATTTGAGAAGTGGGGAATAGATTCAATTGGTCCTCTCCCAAGGGCATAGTCAGGTAAACTGTACATTCTAGTTGGTGTAGACTACATGACCCAATGGGAGTAAGTAGCAGCCACCACACGCATTACAGCCCAAGAAGTGGCGAAGTTCATATTTGAGCACATTTGTTCCTGCTTTGGCACACCTCTGGAGATAGTATTAGATAGAGGGCTAGGTTTCAGAGGGGACTTGGTGGGAGAACTGATGAAAAATCTAGGCATCACACGTTGACACTTCAATCCATACTATCCACAATGCAATGGTCTAGTAGAAAATACATGATCTTTAAGATTATCACAAAGCAAGTGAATAACCACACAAGTGATTCGGATAAACATCTCATGGCCACTCTTTGGGCCTACCGCACGGCATTCCAAACATCACTAAGTTTCACCCCTTTGCATCTGGTATATGAAATAGCTAGCTTGCGAGTCATGACTAGTCAGTTACAACGCCCAATTGCCCATCTCCGCAACTACATCTTGGATCTAGAAAGGCTTCAACTAGATAGGTAAGATGCAATCAACTACTATGCAACATAAACAGAACGACGACAACTCACATTCAACCAAGGGCTTAAGGAAAAGGGTCTAAAGAAAGGCATGTTAGTATTGAGATACGACAACAAATTCGACACTAGGAAAGATAAGAAGCTTAGCCCAGATGGGAAGGGCCATTCATCATAAAAAAGCAATACACCAATGGCAGCTAGAAATTGATGGAAGCAAATGGTCGAATTCACAAGAGCAAGTCAATGGATGGAGAATAAAAAGGTACATCTTAAGGTTTGATCCAGAGCTCATGCTAGATATTCCAGAGGAGGGAGAACCCTCCAACTCCGCTGCTAGAGAATTAGAAGTAGAGCTAGAGACATGAATGCCTCTAGCCACAAGGGAAGGGCTAATGACGGCCGACTTTTGAAGCCGTGGCCGTGGGAACAAACCCCATTTAAGAAGCATGAAATAATTTTAAAAAAACATGTTTTGTGGGTTCTTGTATGCCGCCACCTCCCTCCTTGACCAGGGCTCACAGGGGGGACCGCCAAGCATGGCACCACCCTCTCCCTCTCCTCCATTAGCTCTCTCTCTCTCTCTCTCTCTCTCTCTCTCTCTCTCTCTCTCTCTCTCTCTCACCAGCACAAGGGCTGCCATGTCTATCTCTCTCTCTCTCCCTCATCCATTATCAAGTCTCTCTCTCTCTCTCTCTCTCTCTCTCTCTCTCTCTCTCTCTCTCTCTCTCTCTCTCTCTCTCTCTCTCTCTCTCTCTTTCTCTCTCTCCCTGATCCATTACCAAGTCTCTCTCTCTCTCTCTCTCTCTCTCTCTCCTCCATTACCACAAGCGGCCAAAATCTCTCTCTCTCTCTCTCTCTCTCTCTCTCTCTCTCTCTCTCTCTCTCTCTCTCTCTCTCTCTCTCTCTCTCTCTCTCTCTCTCTCTCACCAGCACAAGGGGCTGCCATGTCTATCTCTCTCTCTCTCTCTCTCTCTCCCCCTCATCCATTATCAAGTCTCTCTCTCTCTCTCTCTCTCTCTCTCTCTCTCTCCCTCATCCATTACCAAGTCTCTCTCTCTCTCTCTCTCTCTCTCTCTCTCTCTCTCTCTCTCTCTCTCTCTCTCTCTCTCTCTCTCTCTCTCCCCCCACACACACACACACTCCCTCTCCCACTCCCAGCTCTCCCTCTTCACTCATGCTTACTCTCTCTCTCCCTCTTCCCTGTGTCAGCAACCCATGCAGGGTGCAAGCAAAAGCCTCTCTCTCATTTGTCAACCCGAGGGGGCCGCATGAAGCAAAGTTCTCCCTCTCTCTCTCTATCCCTTGTTCCCCACCCATGCCCACCTCTCTCTCTCTCTCTCTCTCTCTCTCTCTCTCTCTCTCTCTCTCTCTCTCTCTCTCTCTCTCTCTCTCTCTCTCTCTCTCTCGCTCTCTCTCTCTCTCTCTCTCTCTCTCTCTCTCTCTCTCTCTCTCTCTCTCTCTCTCTCTCTCTCTCTCTCTCTCGTTTCGCCACCCACAGGCACACACACGCACACACCGTATCCCTATCTCTCCTCCATTATCCACTGCCTCACCCTCTCTCTCTCTCTCTCTCTCTCTCTCTCTCTCTCTCTCTCTCTCTCTCTCTCTCTCTCTCTCTCTCTCTCTCTCTCTCTCTCTCTCTCTCTCTCTCTCTCTCTCGCGCGCGCGCGCGTTCAACACCCTCTCTCCCTCTCTCGTTCTCTGTGTAGCTTAATAATCTCTCTCTCTCTCTCTCTCTCTCTCTCTCTCTCTCTCTCTCTCTCTCTCTCGTTCCCCACCCACACACACACACACACACACACACACACAAACCCTTCCCCCCCCCCCCCCAATCACACTCTCACCCTCTCCCTCCCTCTCTCCCCCTCTTGCTCACTCACGTTCTCTGTGTGTGTGTGTGTGTCCTTTTGTGTGATAGTTCAGCATGTAAATCTCTCTCTCTCTCTCTCTCTCTCTCTCTCTCTCTCTCTCTCTCTCTCTCTCTCTCTCTCTCTCTCTCTCTCGTTCCCACACACACACACTTACACCCACACACACACACTACCACATAGCCAACAAACCCCCCCCCTCTCTTTTACCATGCACATACACACTCACACACTTACAAGCACATACACACAACTACACACACAAACACAGTCACATACACACTCACACACTTACAAGCACATACACACAACTACACACACAAACACAGTCACATACACACTCATGAGCACGTGCACATACACACATAGGTACACTATACACACTGGCATGAACACACCCAAAAAAACACAAGCACCATACGCACGCACAAGAAGAAGAAAACCGGAAGGAGCTTGACAATCGACGCCTAAAACAACTTAAAGGATGACCAAATCACGCGCTGGTGACCACAGTTCAAAGAAATACGCCGTGGCCCCGAAAGTGACAAACGTGCTATACTGATGCACCAACAAATCCTGCCATTCATCGGCATCTCATTCACAATAGCTCTCCATAGTAAACATGTGTAGGATAATCTATTATTCTGTTTTCAAGCCAAAACCTTGTAAAAAAAAGCATTTGTATATTGCCACCTCTCTCTAGGTGATGCTCACAAAGGCCCACCTAGGAGATATCATTTTAAAGTTCTCCTAAAGCAAAGTAAGGGTCAAGCATCTCGGACACAGCTCCTTGCTTTGTCTCTCCTGATTAGGGTCCTAACCTTATCAGATTATCCTAAACTAATGTAGCCTGCACCTATAAAAGAACACTAAGAGGTTACTATCAGGGGCAACACTTGGGAGTTAGCACTTGAGAAGGAAGCCATGCACACACATTGACTCCAAGGGTCACCACACACAAGAGTAGGATCTCCGTAAATATGGAACTTTTCCTAGAGAACGCACTTTACTCTCTCTCTCTCTCTCTCTCTCTCTCTCTCTCTCTCTCTCTCTCTCTCTCTCTCTCTCTCTCTCCACGGTCTCCATCTTGCTGAAACTAAGTTTTTTGTAAATACCACTTGAATCAAGTTTTCCCTCACATCCCAAGGGGTTTTCATCGTCTCCGTCTAGGTCTCTGTCTCTCTCTCTCTCTCTCTCTATGGTGTGCTATATTAGTGTTATTTTAATTATTGTTGTCTGCATCCTAGCCACGCAAAGCTAGGACGTGCCCCCTATTTACTCCTCGTGACAAGTTCATCATGCACGGTCCCGGCGTAGAGGCCGTCGGGTCCTGCTTTTGCACTTGGGATTGTCAATGCCTTCTTTGGGAAACTTAAGCAAGCAATCTTTAAATTGTTGGGCCTGCCATCGAAACACAAATATGCTTGACGAAGCTTTTCAGATGATCTGAAAAAAGATGGATGAAAGTTTCAATTTTCATCCTTTCCATGACCAAGTCCTTTCTCTTCTTATCTTTTTCTTTGACATTAATCTGTCCAATACCCACATCCCAGAATACCTTAATAGTCACCTCCCTGATATCTGTTGCAAGCTCGTTCGGGCAGAATGACAAATTTCTGACACCACATCTAGGCCACTCTCCAAGCAAGCATCTCTTTGCATGATATTCATGATGCGTAGGGTGAGGGCATGATATGGAATCTAACAAGTTACTTATGTACTGAAAACCTGCATAGTTTGCAGAACACTGACCTACGTCACTATGTGTACCACAAATGGAGCATGTACATGGATGTTCTTTTGCGTGATTTCCAAACTTACTTTGGTGCACTTGATTGAAAGAATCCTTGAAGTATACCATCTGGATATGGTAAACATAGTAGAAGGTGTAGCGCTCTTTCAATTTTTGGACAAAGAATGGTTTGAATGTCTCAAAGGTCCTAAGTGACACATTCACCCGTGGATATGTGCTCTTGAATCTTTTCCAAAGCTCCACCTATAAACAAAAAATGATCCACATTAGAGCTCAAAATATTACAAAAAAGGACTAAAGAATGAAAGCAATTTACAATACCAAATTTGGTACTCTAAACCTCCAATTCATTCTAAACCAAATTTTGCATTGTGCTGCCAAAAACCAGACTAAAATACCAAATTGGGTGCAAAAAAGCATCAAATTTAGTTCTATGTAACCTATGTAAGTCCCTAGAAGGAGAAACTCTACTTTTAGAACGATACTACCTACAGTGACTTGTGCCCAAAAGAATTAAATTTCATATAATCTTTCGTTTTATGCTATTTAAAAGCTACAATTTTTGTACTACGGATCCCCTAAGGTACTATGTGAACACACTAGAAACATCGTTTATAGTAAAAAACTTCATAAAAGCTCCAAATTTGGTACTATGGATCCCCTAAGGTTCTATACGGGCACCCTGCATAGTACCCAATTTGGTACTTTTTTGTAAACTGCATATTACCAAACTGGATCCCTAATACCAAACAGGATTTTGTTGGGGTAGAGAAAAGCGCCAATGTTGGTACTATGTATCCACTTTGGTACTTTGTACGATGCTTTAAAAGAACCATATCTATTTCCAAACCAAGTTTGATATTATACTACCAAGTGCGAGTGATACCCAAAAGTACCAAATTGAGACTGTGGATCTCTAAGGTTTTATGTAGGCAAACTCAAAGCACTCTACAAAGTACCAATTGGGTACATTTCCTTACACTTCATAGTACCAAACAAATACTTTTCTACATATTTCATAGTGCCAAACTAGATCAGTAGAACCAAATGAGGTACTTTCCATTTTTAAAAAATCTTCAAAATAATTTGGTATTATGTATCCTATTCGGAACTTTGGAGGTAACACTGAAAGCACCCAAAATCCAATTAGGTGCTACACTTTTAACACCAGTTCTGTAAATGGACACTCAAATGTCCTGAGACACTAAAGTGTCCTGTTTTTCTAGCAACTTTTCATGATTATTTGGTGAATCTAGGAAAAAAATTCATAGGTCACGTTTATATCTTAGGTCAGCTATGAGGTGAAGAACATAGCCAAATTTTACTTTTGCCAAAATTAATACCAAATTAAGATTATAATGATAAGTTTTAAGATGAAAAATCATAAAACTTTAGTGCAGTTTTAACAAAATTTTCATAAATTGAATATAACTTCTCATCAAAATAAGATTTTGCATAGATTTCAAGGTATATGGACAGGAAAAGACTTATTTTAGCAAGAAATTGAGCTTCATAACCTAGTTATGGGACTGAATTTTTGTTATAATCAAAAGACCAAAATCTTGAAAATGCTGACAAAGAGGAAAATTTTGGTCTTTCAAGGCCTCTTTCATTAATATGATGAGGTTATAAGACAAAACCTAAGGTGTATAATGTATCTATAAGTCAATACCCATCAACTAAGCATTTTTACAGGGTTCAAACTCATAGGCATCTTGTAATTTAAGCTCATTTTATAACATTTGTAGTGCGCAATTTCTTGCAAAAACAACATGGCTATGAAAAACTAATGAAAGTGTGTATATAAATCTCCCAATTGTGTCTATATGAGGTATTTGTATACAAATAAGTGAGATGAACGAAAAAATCCGAAAGTGGACTTTATTTTAAGGCTTATCTTTGATAAGTAAAAAATCATAATTACAACATGCACAGTTTTTTGGATATGCCATAAATCACCAAATGTGGCTTGTATAACCATTAAAAATTATCACCTTATGTAATGGAGTCATAGATCTAGTATATATGTATCATAAGACATTGTAAATTTAGATGAACTAAATGTTTTTTGTGCTTGCTAATTGAATTTGTGAACGTTGCATATTTGACCCACAGGACTTTCTATATTTAATTCTAGTCACAAAGAATTTTTTTCTCATATAACAATTGCAAAAATATCAAACACATGTATAAGTAGTTACCATGGATTATTGCATGCACCTGCTCATTTTTTTCTTAGGCTAGAGTACGAGTTTTATTGAAACATTAAATGCTATTTTGCGTAGGTTCTTTTCATGAGTGTAGTTACTATTGAGGTTATGATCAAAAGTGAGGGATTATAATTTCTATGAGTACTTTTAATAACATTTCATAAGTTTGCAAAACCATTTCTTGAGATATATTTTAGATTTCATGTACCATTTTATTTAAATTCGCAAAAAAAGGACACTAAAGTGTCCTTTTTGGTACCAAACTAGTGTTAAGTGCAAGAAGTTTCCAAAAGTATCAAATTGTTATTGTGGATCCCCCTAGGTAGTATGCAGACACACCTAAAGTAACCTACATAGTGCCAAATTGGGTACTTTTTTGTATATTACATAATTACAAATTGGATCTAGAGTACCAAATTAGGACCTTTTCTAGATACAAAAAAGAGCTAGATTTGGTACAATCTCTCTAGTTTGGTACTTTGCAGGATACATTGAAGACACCAAGTTTGTTTCCAAAACCCAATTTGGTATTACACTACCAAGTGGATGCACATTCTCAATTTGGTAATTTTGATTTCCACCCACATACTTTCAGTCATTTCAACCAAAAAATTGTATTGTGAATCCTCTTTGGAACCATGCAAAATCCAATGAAATACCAAATTGTTACTATGGAGCTAGGAAATGGTACCTACAATGATTGTTTCCCAAAAAGTACCAAACTGGTATTTGGCCTAGAGTGATTATTGTCAAGAAAACTACCAATTTGCTAGTGTACAACAAAAATTGAATGCCACCTAAAGGCTACAAATTTTGTGAGCACTATTCCAACAAAAAACAAGGGCAACAAGGATTGCAATGTAGGAAAAAAATATTGACTGAGAGTCATCTAGAAGATGCATGGATGTTTGATGACACATTTTCCCTTGATCCTATGCTTGTAAATATCCTTTTTGTTAGGTGAAACTGTGGTCTTGGATTTCTAGAAAGTGGTCAAATCTCTAGTTTCACTTGTGATACTTGTATGCATAGGCAATTGTCTGTGACAAGCAATAAGTGGCAACACTTCATTCTCATCTTTCATTTCCAATCGACTCCTTGCTGCCACTATATTCTGTCGATGTGAACACCCAAGAAAGCATGAATTTTGGACTAGATCACTATGTTGGCCTCTGATCAACGTATCATCGTCAAAGAGGCTCTCTTCACAAAAAGTTCACTTGAAGAGTGGGATACTTTCAGTTGAGTCAATGTGTTGTGAACATTGGAAAGAAGATTTGATTGCACATATGAACTCCTCAATTTGGAAAATGGATGATGATGCATGAGTTGGTCTAGAAATTCCTGTTGTTGTAATGTTGTTAGTCATGGGTCTCCTGGCACCAACATCTAGCCATGGTTTTGCATATATTGTTCCTTGACCTTGTTGTTGAAAGTTCAGCTATCTTATGATGGTTATGCTCCTTGCATCATTGTTCACGCTTCTTTTGTGCCCAATGGCCCCGTAGAAGTTCTTGGTTGCTGACACGTTCATCAATGCTCATGGTTCCAATCACAATACCCTCTATAAATGCAAGTATCCCTCACTCAAATTTGTTGAAGGGATCACACTCAACATCCAATGTCGTCTCTATAGATATGGTACTTGCCTGATCTTCCATAGAGAGAGAGAGAGAGAGAGAGAGAGAGAGAGAGAGAGAGAGAGAGAGAGAGAGAGAGATTTGAATCCCTTCCACACCTTGTACCCACATCGATCTATTATGGGACGTTAAAAAAAAAGACTATAGTAAAAAAACTCCTAGAATTTTACATTTGATTTTTCTCTTTTGTTTCCATTTTCCCTATTTTACTTTAGTCTTGCTCTACTTGGGAACCCACCAAGCCTAGGTGGTGTCAAGGATAACCCATTTTGTACCACAATACCTTGCTTTCAGCCAAAAACAAGAATAAAACTATAACTTGTGGATGGATATGTGGAGAGGCTGATAGGTATGTTAGAGTAGATTGTAGTGTCCTCATGCGTGATAGAGTACAACCATACCTTTGCAATAGTGGATTTTGGCAAGAGCAATAGCTTTGATGTCATTTTAGAGAAGCCATTTATGTGTTAACTTAAGATGGTGCAAGATTGGGGCTAGAAATATATAAACTTGTGGTGCAAAGACGTTACTATGAGGATGATCGTGAAAGACCACAACTACAAAGATTTTTATCGAACTCTTGTTGAGGAATTTGACTCAAAAATGGTAAATGAGATGGAAATACGTGCATGGTTACATACCAAAGCACATCTTTGGATGTGTGAAGCTTCCGAATGTGAGAGATTGGCTAGAGAATATTTGAAAGCAGTAGATAACAAAGAGTATATCCTAGAGCCATTTTTTGAGGAATTGTTGGAACCTTTTGGATGAACTCAGATTTTGGCTACTCTAGATGTATGTGTGAATGAATTAACCCCAACAAGATTCTCTAATGAAGAGGGATATGACATAGCACCCTTCCAAATGGTGAGTGTTATTTTGGAATCAAAATCAGCAACCGATGACTTGAATACTCAAGGAACCATGGAGTGAAAATGCGTGGTTGATGACGTATCCATCAGAGATATGAGCGAAAAATTGAGCAAGATCTTTAAGATTCATGAGACAATTTTTTTCTAGAGATAGATGTAGAGGATGAGCTATCAGCTCAAACACAGACAAATTCAACACACACTCTCACTACAGAAAACAAACAATACAAGATCATAAGATTGTAGTTCACAAATCGATGTGAAAACTTAAAGAACCAGGGATATCTTATGATGGCCCTAATAAATCCACAAGTACATAGACTTAGAAGAACCAGGAGAGGAGCCAAAGCCTACAAACATTGCCACTAATCTCATAGAGGAGAAAGATAAAATTTTGATAGCTACACTCAAAGGGTTTAGAGATGTGTTTGCATGGCTATAGAAAGACCTTAAGGGAGTAGATCCAAACATTTGTCAACACACCATACCCCTTAAGAGTGATGCAAATCCTCATAGACAATGTCCCTATACATAAAATAAAGCATTTGCTAAAAAGATAAAAAAGGAGATATACAAACTTAAAGAAGCAGAGTTTATCTACAAGATTGAGCACATGATTGGATTTCACCGATTGTGATAGTTCCAAGAAATTATATATATGTGTGAATCTCAAACATACATATAAGAGACAACTATCCCTTGCCAATCACTGATCATGTGATAGAGCGAGTTGCAAGAAAGGAATCTTATATCTTGACGGCTTTTGAAGATACAACCATGTTGCTTTGAAGAAGGAGGATTGATGTAAGATATCCTTTGCTACCAAATGGGGCATATTTGCTTATAGAGTGATTCCATTTGGTTTAACCAATGCACCTACCACATTCCAAAGGCTAACAAGTCATGCATTCAAGGAATATCTTCGAGAATTATAATTTATTAGAAATATACATGGATGACTAATGTGTGCATTCAATCTTGAAAGACAAGCACATTGAACACTTGAAAAATATCTTTAAAAAGCTCATAACCTATCGTATCTACTAAATCGAGACAAGTGTGTCTTCATGGTAAGACAAAGGAGGATTCTAGGGCACGTTGTGTCCAAGAATGGCATTTCCTTTGATCTTGGGAAGATTCAAGTGATTGTATCTCTACCAAGACCAACAGAACTTAGGGAGGTACAAGTCTTCATGGGCCACTACGGCCACTATAGAATATTCATCTGTATGAATGACATTATTGCCAAACCTCTCTACTCTCTTATCATGAAATTTTGAGTGGGTTGACAAGTGTGAAGAAGCATTCTAATTATTGAAGCATAAATATTATTTCTACTTCAATTTTGAAAGCTCTTGATTTGATGAAGATCTTCCTTGTCCACATCGATGCGTTAATGTATGCTATAGGATGCATTATAGCTTGTCCTACAAAAAACAACATGGATTTTACTATAACATAATCCAATAGACAAGTGAATAGTGCAAAAAAGACTTACACAAGCACAAAGAGAGAAGGGCTAGGAATGGTCTATGGGGTGAAGAAGTTCAAACACTGTCTTCTCGCTAGCAAGTTTGCGGTTTTGTGGATCATCAAGCACTATTGTAATTGGTGAACAAAAATTTCAATACAAGACACATTGTTAGATGGTCTATTATACTACTTGCGTCTGATTTTACTGTGGTGGTGAAAAAGGGGACCACAAATCAAAGAGTTGACCATTTTTGAGATTGACTCATGGAGAAGCACCCATCAAATTTGACTTGCCTGATTCTTACCTTTTCAATATTAAGATGGTGCCAAGGTGGAGTGAACAAGTCATATGTTTGCTCACCATTGGATCACTACAAATTGGAAGACAACCATCAATCATTGAAGAAACTTGAATATTTGTGTTAATTGCTATAGGGCTATACAAGCAATAAAACGATAGTAGGTATAGATACAAATGAGAAAAAAATATACATGAGCAATACTCAGGTACAAAACATGGGAACTCACAATGGAAACATGAAAACCTATTGGAGACTCTAATAAGACTAGGTGTACATTGGCCTAAGATGTAGAGAAGTGTCTCATGACTATATTAGTTCATGCAATATTTGTGCAATAAAGGCAGATATAGAACATGGGACACAGTTCATAATTACAATTGTACCTAAGTGGAGCTCATACATTGTGGATTAGCTACCAATAGGGACCTTATCGATGGGGTTAAGCAAAGCAAGAATTTGGTTTAATTAATGCACCTACCACATTCCGAAGGCTTACGAGTCATGCATTCAAGGAATATCTTAGAGAATTATAATTTATTAGAAATCTACATGGATGACTAATGTGTGCATTCAATCTTGAAAGACAAGCACATTGAACACTTGAAAAATATCTTTAAAAAGCTCATAACCTATCGTATCTACTAAATCGAGACAAGTGTGTCTTCATGGTAAGACAAAGGAGGATTCTAGTGCACGTTGTGTCCAAGAATGGCATTTCCTTTGATCTTGGGAAGATTCAAGTGATTGTATCTCTACCAAGACCAACAGAACTTAGGGAGGTACAAGTCTTCATGGGCCACTACGGCCACTATAGAATATTCATCTGTATGAATGACATTATTGCCAAACCTCTCTACTCTCTTATCATGAAATTTTGAGTGGGTTGACAAGTGTGAAGAAGTATTCTAATTATTGAAGCATAAATATTATTTCTACTTCAATTTTGAAAGCTCTTGATTTGATGAAGATCTTCCTTGTCCACATCGATGCGTTAATGTATGCTATAGGATGCATTATAGCTTGTCCTACAAAAAACAACATGGATTTTACTATAACATAATCCAATAGACAAGTGAATAGTGCAAAAAAGACTTACACAAGCACAAAGAGAGAAGGGCTAGGAATGGTCTATGGGGTGAAGAAGTTCAAACACTGTCTTCTCGCTAGAGAGTTTGCGGTTTTGTGGATCATCAAGCACTATTGTAATTGGTGAACAAAAATTTCAATACAAGACACATTGCTAGATGGTCTATTATACTACTTGCATCTGATTTCACTGTGGTGGTGAAAAAGGGGACCACAAATCAAAGAGTTGACCATTTTTTGAGATTGACTCATGGAGAAGCACCCATCAAATTTGACTTGCCTGTTTCTTACCTTTTCAATATTAAGATGGTGCCAAGGTGGAGTGAACAAGTCATATGTTTGCTCACCATTGGATCACTACAAATTGGAAGACAACCATCAATCATTGAAGAAACTTGAATATTTGTGTTAATTGCTATAAGGCTATACAAGCAAGAAAACGATAGTAGGTATAGATACAAATGAGAAAAAAATATACATGAGCAATACTCATGTACAAAACATGGGAACTCACAATGGAAACATGAAAACCTATTGGAGACTCTAATAAGACTAGGTGTACATTGGCCTAAGATGTAGAGAAGTGTCTCATGACTATATTAGTTCATGTAAAATTTGTGCAATAAAGGCACATATAGAAAATGGGACACAGTTCATAATTACAATTGTACCTAAGTGGAGCTCATACATTGTGGATTAACTACCAATAGGGACCTTATCGGTTGGGTTAAGCAAAGCAAGAATATATCCATTCAAACCAAAGCGAAGAGTTATGTGTTCATAGAGAATCACTCTACATTGAGGAAAGGACAATCAACTACGAATTTGTGCGACAAAAGATGAATACATTACAATTCTAAAGCAAGCTCATGCTGGAAAAGCAGTCGGTCATTTTTCTGCTAACAAAACAATGAAAGTGATTCTTGTTGTGGGAATTTGGTGGCCTACCTTGTTCATTGATGCAACAACTTATGTAAAAAGATGTGATGAATTCCATTGAACAAAAGTATTTATGCAGAGAGGCAAAATTCCTCTATGGCGAATGATGGGGGTGATTATTTTCCAAAAAGGGCAAAAATTTTGTATGGTCGATAGCACTGCTAACATAAAGAACACATGATCAATACATGTAGTGGCCCACTGAGTATCTGACCAAATGGTCAAAGCATTATCTACACAAAAGAATGATTCAAAAAATATTGTGCAATTCTTGCATGAGAATATATTTACAAGATACGAGATACCGATCGAAGTAGTTGGCGGCAGAGGGACTCACTTTCTACACGAAGTGATAGAATTCTTCCTAGATAAGTTCATGCTAACTCATCGTACATCAGTAGCTTATCACCCTCAAGATAATGGACAAGCAAAGAGCACAAAAAAAATCCTATGCATGGTGGGCACAAAGATAGTGAGCAAATTGAGAGCCAATTGGGAACAAAAGATACATTCGACTTTATGGGCATACTAAGTAGCTTACAAAATAGTGATTGGAACAACACCTTTTCACCTAGCATTTAGACTTAATGCCATATTGTCCATAGATTTCTTAATTTTTACACTTTGAGTAGCCAAATACTTAGAGTGGACTAGTCACAAGCTATTAGAGAGGCAAGATATTGTTGAAAACCTAGATAAGAGACGCTTGCCAATTATTTGCAAGAACCTGTGCACAAAAAAGGCACATGAAGGAGTTCCACGATTAACATGTAATGAACAAGGAGTTCAAAGAGGGTGACTATATGTTAGTTTACAACTTAGGACAACACTTCAAGAAATTTAAAAAAATCAAGGAAATGACCCATTCGTGATTCATGACATATCATCACGTTGTCCTCCAGCTCCACTGCCATGATGAGAAAATGAGCAGAGAAATGCAAGCTAAGCTTCTTTGAAGCCTACACATTAAGTGAGCAGTGATCAGGGCTTGATAACAGGCCAAGCTTAATGATTAATGTATGCCAGATGTGGCTTAAAAGGGCCAACATATGCCTCAATGATGCCAAAAATGATTATGTTTAAAGTGAGTACAGATGGGATATTATGATCTAGAACTACAGTGCTTAAAGTGCTCTACCGGTGTGTCTTTACGGCTCATCGACTAGAGCTACGGTGAAGAAGTTATGGCAGTTTGACGTTTATGTCGATTGCAGATCTATACCGGATTGGGCAACTGCAGCTGAGGGGACAAAACTGAAATGAATGCATCACGTTGAAGTGCTCAATTTCTGGAGGGTGTCGGTCTTTTCAGATCAGTGAGATCAGAGTTATGGTTGCCAAGTTATAAGCCGTTGAAGATTCACCGAGGGCCGGTTCCGTGCCAGACCAATCTACTCGACCGGAGTGCCATCTGGGAGATTTTGGCTCTCGCTCGGATTTTGGAGTGTAGCAAAGTAAGTTCTCGAGGAGAATCTTGTCCAAAATATTATCTCTTGTAGTGCATTGATAGCAGCTACATGTACGTCAAATGTGGTGTACGTCTCATTAAGTACAAAAACTGCTTGAAGAGCTTCATGTGATCTCATGAAAAGCATTGATTGCAGGATTTACCCCAAGGAGAGAGAATCCCTAATGACATTGTTTCCAGGGGTTGCTCGAAAGAGATGTCGTGCTTGGCAGTGCTTTGGCCGACATGTATGCTACATGTGATGCCCTTGCAAGTGTCTTGGCCGCCCAATGCCCAAAGGTTCATTTAGTGGCCACCCGCCCATGAGTTTAAGGTGCTTATGGCCGCCCAAAGGCAACCAAGTGGTGTCCGCCCATAAGCCAATTAAGTGGCCACCCTAAAGTTTAGTGGGTGTGTAAACATAGAAGGAAAAGAAGGAGATGGCGGGCAGAAGGGGTGCGCAGGCAGCGTGGAGGGAAAGGAACTCGAGCAGGCCAGTGTGGCGCTCAAATGATGGTGGCGAAGAAGCGAGAAGTCATCCATTTGGCTATGGCGAAGCCATTCGGACCTGGTTCCAAGACGTTTGGTGCTGGTCATCCCCGCCACTTGCCACGTCATCAAATACGTTCACGTGCCACGTCAATGACGCCGGGCGCCACTGCTAAGGGAGGGGGCATGCTACTAATAGAGGAGGCTTTTGCATGAGAGGGCTCTCAAAACCAAACGTGAGGGGAAGTGAAGGGAACCAAGAAGAAGAGGTGAGGGAAGCAAGGCGAGGAAAGGAGGGTAAGCAAGAAGGCGAGCTCTTTCTCTCTCTCGATCTCCAATCCAATCACGCAAGGAAAAGAGGGGAGGATAAGCAAGAAGGCTCTCTCTTTCTCTCTCTCTCTCCCTCTCGAGCTTGAACAAGAGCAAAGCAAGGCAAGAAGAAGAGGTTACGAGAGGAGAGTGGTATTCTTGTGAAGGCGAGGAAAAGGACGGTTTCATAATCGAAGGAAGAAAGTGAGGGCTCACTCTCTCGTGCTTGAGAAGTAAGACTCTCGGAGAGGTGAGGTGAAGCTGAGTAAGCATGAAGTCCCTCTCTTGTCAATCATAAGGCGAGCAACCGTGATTAAAAAGGCAAGGAGAAAACAAGGTTAAGCAAGGAAAAGGAGCATTGCAAAGCGCTCTTGAAGGCAATTGAAGCAGATAATTCAAAGACAGTTTAAAGCGGCAAAGGAAAAATTCCATCACCGTCATCCGTTAAAGATTACATTAGCATTTTGTTAAGTCCGTTGTCATTAACGGTCCGGTTAATTCTCTTAAGCAGGAGTTTAAACTCCTAGTTAGCAGATGATCCAAGTGACGGCCCTGTTAACAGCCCGCCTTTGCTAAGGATAAATTGTACTGAAAGTAATATTCAATTAATTGATGATTGCGGTGATTGGCAGAGCTGTCATTGTCTCTTGTTCTCTCTCTTTCACACCTCCCACAGCCAGAGGCCCAGCGCCCTTGCCCGGCTTACATAGCGAACACATATCCCCCGTCATGTTTGGTGAACCCGACGCGAAACGAGCCGGGGTGGGATGTAAAGATGGAGAATTTAGAGGAGATGATGAAGATGATTGCATAATTAAGTGCGAACGGTTTTGATGATAAGTCAACAGTTCTAGATTTTGCAAAGATGCTTCAACTGGTTCAAGGATCTTTGCTTGAAACAAAGACCGTAAAGAAGAAAAATCAAATGGATGAAGCTTTGGATGAAGCTTTAGATGCAGTATACAATGAGAGACGACTCTTTGATGGATACGATCCAGAGGGATACCTAGAGTGCTATGAGCTGGAGACCAAGGTAAGAGCGATACCAGAAGAGTTGATGATCAAATCTTTTGAGCAGTTAGTGAGTTTAGATGTAAAGGAGCAGATTCAAGAGGTTACCAAATCTTGCAATGACGACTAGGAGTATTTCAAAGAAGCTATTGTGCAAGTACGTTATGAGGAGTATGAATGCTATCAAGAACAGAGTGCAAGTCCACTAGATTATGCAGATATTCGAGGACAAGTACGATCAAATTTAGAAGTTGTGATTGATGAGTTTATTGTACAGGATGCTACCTTCTTATAGGCCAATGATGAAGACATAGTCAAAGATGTGTATGAAAAGTTGGGGTTTGCAAATGCCTTGCATGAAGTAGAAGTTCTTGAGGGTGAGTCTCTACAGCCTCAAACTACAGAGGGTGAATTTTTCAAAGAACATATATCTGTAGTACAAGAAGAAAAGAAATCATGGGATCAAGACAATGAATTGGCTAAAGCTCAAGAAGAAATTTTTCAGGTAAATGGGTGCAACCAAATTCAAGTAGACATGCAGGAAGATTCGGTTACATGTGATACTTTTGCTACTGAATCAGAATTAGACCAAAATTTTTATGGTGCAGATTCTACCATAGAGGTAATTGAAGATACTGGTACAGGTTTTGCCAAATAGTTGGTTAATGATACAGATGTTATAGGTCAAAGCAAAGCTGCTGTTGAGAGAAGCAAGGCCATGGATTTTGGTATGCCAGATTTACCGAATTTGGATGTACCAAATTGTGAGGACTTGGCTAAGCAGGAGTATGTGCTTGATTTAGAGGAGGTGCAGACTTCTTCATTGACAAGCTTTTGTGAAGCATAGCTACTAAACTGGACAACTGAACTGAACCTGAATGTGATGATGATGAATCAGAGGGGGTGCAGACTCCTTTGACATGCTTCTGTGACCTAGAGATACCGATCTGGCAGACTGATCCTGATTTTGATGATGGTGATTTAGAGAGGGAGCAAACTTCTTCTCTATCAAGAATTTGTGACAAAGGGCTCACACTATGGCAGAAAGATCATGAACTTGATGATGCTGAATTAGAGGGGGTGCATGGTGAAGTGCAATCTCTTGATGTTGAATATGATTGGTTTCATTGTGCCGATGATACAGACAGTGCAGTAGATGAAATTTTCAATGTGCATGCTAAACTTTGTGCTACAGAAGTGCAAAGATATTTAGCTGAGGGTGAAAGACTTAAAGAGCAGTTTACAGTAGATGCATTTAGTATGCATGTCACATGTGGAAATCTTAGTTTGCAGCAACCTGAGATGTACAGGATTGAGGAACCTTCTCAAGCGGTGGACCTAGACCTTATGTGCTTATTGGACGAAGCTTTGGAAGGGTTCTCAAACACAGATGCTAAGGATACCAATCAATTCAGAATCATGCATGAGCAAGTTTGTTAAGATTCAACAGATGATGAACTTATGCAGTTGTTAGATGATGCACTACTTGATTTTGAGCCTCTACGAGATAGAGAATTGTTTTCAGATGCATCTTTTGAGCCTAATGAAGAGGATTTTACCAAAGACTTGATGTATTCAGGTATGCATGATCAGAATTCCAATACTAGTGAGAGTGAAGGTGCACTGCTAATGCTTTTACCTGTGATTGATGATCGACAATTGGATGAGCCAGTTGCACAAGGGATATGGTAGTATCTACTGCTGCCTGATGCTATATGGAATATGATGTTACCCTATGATGTAGGGGATTTTGAGCTAGCTTTTGACCCAGGAGGTGACAGATATATGCATGATCCTGGGCAATTGACTTATATGCCATATGATCCAGGCGGTTTGTATGAAGATTTGTGGGCTAATCTATGTTTATGATATACTGATTGGAAATTATTTTTTTTTTCCCTATGATCCTGGAGGAAGGGTCTTTTGCATGAGGGTATGGGCAAGCCAAGGAGGGCAAGAGTTGCATGAGAAGAGAATGAGCAACCAAGGCAAGGAGAACCAAGGCAAGGAGGTGAATGAAGCAAGAGAGGGGAAGGCTCTCGACCTCAAGGGGGGGCTTGCCATCCCTAGTTCTCTCACTGGTATTGAAGGGCAAAGAAAAGCTTGGTGAGGACCGAAGCAAGGCTCAAAGAAAGACTCGAAGGAAGGCTCTCGAAGTAGAGCTCTGATGACCAAGCGAGGCTATCTCTCTCTCTCTCTCTCTCTCTCTCTCTCTCTCTCTCTCTCTCTCTCTCTCTCTCTCTCTCTCTCTCTCTCTCTATGTCGACCTCAAGGAGGATAATTGAAAGCACTCGAAGGGTTTACAGGACGAGAAAGAAAGCAACAAGGGTATCAAGCAGAGGATTTTGCGGGATACTTACGTACTAATCAGCTTATAAAGACTCTAATGGCGAGCATAAGTGGAAATTTTACAGTCTTGATCTAATTTGAGAGCATTAAACTCTCCTATGATGGGAATTTGGGTTCTGCTATGATGGGAATTTGGGCCTTTCTGTTGCTATGCTGTGAGAAAGTTTGTGGAGATGCAATATACTTGAAATATGATTGTCTACTGCCTTATGACCCAGGAGGTTATCATGCTAGATATGATTGCTCTCAGTTACTTTATATGCCATATGATCCAACCGGTGTTCATGAAGATTTGTGGGCTAATTTATGTTTATGCTCTGATGATTGGAAATTCTTGTATTTTCCGTATGATCCTGGAGGATGGTGCAAATTTTTTAAAGGAATGCTCACAGTTGGGCAAATGATTAGTTTCCCGTTTGATCCCGGGGGCTACTAAAGTGACGGTTGAGATTTGAAGAGTACCAGTTACCTGCTGTAGCAGGTTTCATGGTACTAGATTTTGTTTTCTAGATTATGCCGAGTCAGAATAGGTTTTGTTATTCGGTCAAAAAGCTTACATGGTTGGCTTCCAGTTGACTTCTTTGGACAATTGATGAAGTATCTTCACATTTTTTTTGAGTTGGTTCTGCTAACAGAACTTGAAGTAAAGGACTTGACGGCCATTCCGTCTGCAGACAGAGTAAGGCATAGTTGAGCTTGACATGGTTCCCTTAAGAGAGCTTAATGGTCAAGCCTTGTGCATCATTAACTGGAGCACTTGAGTCTGGTAGGGTTTACTAAACATGTTATCCATAATTGAATGCTCTGAAGATACGACAGATGTGGTTCAGAGATTTTTGATGGACAACTACGTAATGATTAAGCTAGAACATTGATGATAGGGTATGAACCTTATTTCATTTTTTGATATGTTTACCAGTTACGTGAGTCTGATGATGGGTAAGGAGCTTAAGGTACCTGTAGCAGATGCATATTGAAGTGCTGTTGGCACAAACCAGAGGCTGTGTAGGTTCAGAGAGGGTGGATGTTGTGCAGCTCCGCTTCCATGATGAGAAAAAGAGCAGAGAAATGCAATCTAATCTTCTTTGAAGCCTACACATTAAGTGAGCAGTGATCAGGGCTTGATAACAGGCCAAGCTTAATGATTAATTTATGCCAGATGCGGCTTAAAAGGGCCAACATATGCCTCAATGATGCCAAAAATGAGTACAGATGGGATATTATGATCTAGAACTGCAGTGCTTAAAGTGCTCTACCGGCCTGTCTTTACGGCTCGTCGATTGGAGCTACGATGAAGAAGTTATGGCAGTTTGAAGTTTATGTCGATTGCAGATCTGTAGCGGATTGGGCAACTGCAGCTGAGGGGACAAAACTGAAATGAATGCATCACGTTGAAGTGCTCAATTTCTGGAGCGTGTCGGTCTTTTCAAATCAGTGAGATCAGAGTTACTGTTGCCAAGTTATAAGCCGTTAAAGATTCACCGAGGGCCGGTTCCGTGCCAGACCAGTCGACTCGACCGGAGTGCCATTTGGGAGATTTTGGCTCTCGCTCAGATTTTGGAGTGTAGCAAAGAAAGTGCTCGAGGAGAATCTTGTCCAAAATATTATCTCTTGCAGTGAATTGATAGCAGCTACATGTATGTCAAATGTGGTGTACGTCTCATTAAGTACAAAAACTGCTTGAAGAGCTTCATGTGATCTCATGAAAAGCATTGATTGCGGGATTTACCCCAAGGAGAGAGTCTCCTTGATGACATTGTTGCCAGGGGTTGCTCGAAAGAGATGTCGTGCTTGGCAGTTCTTTGGCCGACATGTATGCTAAATGTGATGCCCTTGCAAGTGTCTTGGCCGCCCAATGCCCAAAGGTTCATTTAGTGGCCACCCGCCCATGAGTTTAAGGTGCTTAGGGCCGCCCAAAGGCAACCAAGTGGTGTCCGCCCATAAGCCAATTAAGTGGCCACCCTAAAGTTTAGTGGGTGTGTAAACATAGAAGGAAAAGAAGGAGATGGCGGGCCAAAGGGGTGCGCAGGCAGCGTGGAGGGAAAGGAACTCGAGCAGGCCAGTGTGGCGCTCAAATGATGGTGGCGAAGAAGCGAGAAGTCATCCATTTGGCTATGGCGAAGCCATTCGGACCTGGTTCCAAGACGTTTGGTGCTGGTCGTCCCCGTCACTTGCCACGTCATCAAATACGTTCACGTGCCACGTCAATGACGCCGGGCGCCACTGCTAAGGGAGGGGGCATGTTAATAATAGAGGAGGCTTTTGCATGAGAGGGCTCTCAAAACAAAACGTGAGGGGAAGTGAAGGGAACCAAGAAGAAGAGGTGAGGGAAGCAAGGAGAGGAGGGGAGGGTAAGCAAGAAGGCGATCTCTTTCTCTCTCTCGATCTCCAATCCAATCACGCAAGGCAAAGAGGGGAGGATAAGCAAGAAGGCTCTCTCTTTCTCTCTCTCTCTCCCTCTCGAGCTTGAACAAGAGCAAAGCAAGGCAAGAAGAAGAGGTTACGAGAGGAGAGTGGTATTCTTGTGAAGGCAAGGAAAAGGACGGTTGCATAATCAAAGGAAGAAAGTGAGGGCTCAATCTCTCGCGCTTGAGAAGTAAGACTCTCAGAGAGGTGAGGTGAAGCTGAGCAAGCATGAAATCTCTCTCTTGTCAAGCATAAGGCAAGCAACCGTGATTAAAAAGGCAAGGAGAAAACAAGGTTAAGCAAGGAAAAGGAGCATTGCAGAGAGCTCTTGAAGGCAATTGAAGCAGATAATTCAAAGACAGTTTAAAGCGGCAAAGGAAAAATTCCATCACCATCATCCGTTAAAGATTACATTAGCATTTTGTTAAGTCCAGTGTCGTTAATGGCCCGGTTAATTCTCTAAAGTGGGAGTTTAAACTCCTAGTTAGCAGATGATCCAAGTGACGACGCTGTTAACAGCCCGCCTTGGCTAAGGATAAATTGTACTCAAAGTAATATTCAATTAATTGATGATTGCGGTGATTGACAAAGATGCCATAATCTCTTGTTTCTCTCTCTTTCACACCTCCCCAACCAGAGGCTCGGCGCCTGCCCCGGCCACGTAGCGAACACATATCCGTTGACAACGTGGATCCATAAAGCTTGCTACATAAGAGGGAGAAGAGATGCCCAACTGGATTAGTGGCTGCAAGTTGAAAAGCTATTATATACCACTAGCCACTTGAATGTTGGAAATGATCCACAAAGCAGCTCAAAGGAAGAAGCAAGCCCAAGATAATCAAGCACAGGCTCAAGAGGAAATGAAGTTGTGGAACAAAAACAAAACATAGGCACCTACAATAGCACCTCCTCCAATGGAATAAAATTAGAGTAGCTTTGGCTTGGACACATGGATGTATGCATCAGATTACAACTTCTAGATGAATCAACTTAGCAAGCACTTGTGGACATTGGAGCTTGAGTCAATGCCATCAAGAACTCTATATACATGAAGATGATAGACGTACCATTAATGACCAATCAAATAGAGCTCAAAGATGCAATCCGGGAAAAAATATTCAGCTTAGGTCAAGCCAATATATCAATCAATATAGCGGCCATCAATTTCCACATCAATCTCATATGATAGATGATACAGATCTCAACAAAGCAGCTATTCTAGGTGTTCCCTGGATGCGGATTTATAAAGCTGTTCCGGATTAATAGGAGAATACTTCAAAGTTTCAACTTAATGATACCTCTTATGTCACTACATTTGCACAAAGTGATCATATGTGGGATGTACAACCCATTGCTGTAGATCTGCAATAGCCAGAGATGATGCCTACACATATAAAACATTTCAATGTACAAACCACACAAGTATGGCATAGGTAAAGAAGTCAATCATGGCCAAAAAACTCAGAAGATATGGATAACCAAGACAACCGCTTTAGAAGTGCCAACCAAAGGAAAGAGGAAGCATCTTGCACAACAAAATCTTGACCACCTTGATGCAATTACACTTAAAAATGGCAACCAAAACGATAACAAGAATCTCAAGCAAGCGAATCCAGGTATAGATGGATTCCAAAGTAAACACGACCCAGCCAACCCCAATCCACAAGGATGACTTGGCAATAGAGATAAAAATATCTGACTCACCAAGTAGCTCAACAAAATCTCCATGAGACACGACTATCAAGTACAAGAGGGTACCCAAGAAACCAAGAAAAATGGAAATCATGACCACGATACTTCCACAATCCGCAATCAAAGACAGATTATGACACCTTCAATCATTTTTGTTTAGAACATGTAGCATCAATGGAGCCTCAACAACAAAATCCACTGAACAATCTGTTTAGTACCCACATCTTGCACAACATATTGTTACCCCATGCATATCTTTCATCGGCATAATAGGGCCCCATTACATGGCCTTGCCTAGAATAAGAGTTATTACCCATGCACATTGCATGACATTTCGTCCAAGATGACTCAAAACGGAAAGGGAGAGTAGTATGCTATACAACTTATTGCAAGATGATGAGATGCAAGATGATGAGAATTCATATGCATAGTGTATAGTGTGTTTTTTGCTTTTTATCTGGATTTTATCTTTTACCAGGCATAATAGTGAGCAATATTCATAGATGTTTGAGAATGATGCTCAGAGTGAGAGTATGTATATACGAGTTTGAGGAATAATTTTGGCTAAGTTTTTGCCAAATAATGACAATTTTCTTTAAGTCTTAGCTAATAAAGATGAGAATTAATAAAATTACCTAAGAGATCCAAAATCAATTTTTGAAAAAAAACACCAAATAAATAGAGCAAGACCTTTGGGCATGTCATGTTTCAAAAGATTTGGTACAAATCAAATTTTTGGCCAACTTACGACAAGTTGAATTCACAGAATCGAGGGCAATCCCTGATCGCATGTCCAAATGATGAGCCAATTGAGATGTAGAGGATATGCCATGAGTAATCAAGGTAAGGAAGGTAATAATGCACTTGATATTATGGGTAAGTTGGATACACATAAGAAAAAATAGGGAAAAACAGGCCTCTTTTACATTTGCTAGAGTTAGAGGCGGAGAGAGCTAAATTAGTTCTTTGCGACCTAGAGCATGGGTAGATTCTTGCTTAGCAATGACAATCAAGGCTATATATCTGCACCAAATTTGATAGATATGATTTACTTACCTCCCTCATTAAATGTATGTAAGCAACACAACATAAAAAACATCAGACAACACACACAAATAAAATCAATTCTAGGCTTTTTACAATTTGTCTAAGTCTAGCAGAGGGGGTAAAAGCACTCCAAATTCAAAATGATTTTGTCATGGTACTCATCAAGCCAAGAGCTTTCAAGCCATGCCATCATAATGTGGTGGAACATGGATCACGATCCATGTTCCCCAAACTACAAATTCAAAAAGATTTCTTTTGTAGCATGCCAGAGACAATGCCTCACTGCTTCTACAAAAATAGTAGAATAAGCTACTGAGATATGGATCAAGATCCATGTCTCCCAACATCTTGGAGTGGGACCAAGATTTGCCCATAGATAGGTCAAGGCTTGAGAAAGTCAACCCTCAAATTTGGGAGAAAATGGACAGTATTTGACCACAAATTCCAATTTCTCGAGAAATTACCTCAAAATTTGGTCACCCAATGCTTTAGAAACATGGATAGATGCTTCACCACAATTTGTGTGAGACATGAGTTCCAAATATGGATCAGGATCCATGACCCCCAGGTGGAAAATTTCCACGTTTGGGTTCCCAAGTGTATTACAATGTCTGAGCCATCAAGTAATGAGGAAATTGTGCAAGACTGGTTTGAATTCTAAGAGTTTGAAGCTTCAAGGTATCAAAGTGTCAAAACTTAGAGTTTCTGGAAAAAGGATACCTTAAAGTGGAGTTTGAACATGTTCTCTACTCAAAGGGTCAAAGAATAGCCACAAAATGCTTGGAAAAAGCACAAAACTTGACAATAAGGCCAAAAGGGCCATTCAAAGTCATAATGAAGTGAGGTTTAAAGGACAAGTAGAAGTAGAGGTGTTAATCATTATCCAAGCATCAGATCAACAAAAGCTACCACCTATTAACCACATCAATGAATCAAAGTGGACTTCAAAAAACAAATAAACTTAGTCGAGAAAATAGGGAAATAAATTGAGAAATTGGGTTAACTTGGTAAATATAGATCCAAATTTGAAAAGATTTCACAAGTATCCTAGGAATAGATAGCTATATGAACATAGTCAGTTTGTGTCCTTCTTGCTTTATGAAAGCCTTGTCTTTGTCAATGGACTTGGTCTTCAATAGCAGGGTGTGTCTGTCAACGACTGGTAAATGGAGTGCTTGACAAATAATGCAACTTGTTATCTTTACTTGATTCGATGACTCCATCTTTATTTTTTAGTGTAGCCTTGCCATGATACTAAATGATGCTCATTAGATCATGGGTTCTCTAAAATTCAGTTCCCCACGGCGGTAGTCAGAAGAAATTGTCTAGTTGTAGACATCTAGCATTGTCCATCACTTTCAGCTTTTGGTGAAGTTTCCAAATGTCTTTGAAAAGTTTTTACCTTTCACTTTGGCTCCATTGGCTGCCTCAAACTTTTTGATGAATATATTTTCAAGGATTTGTTCTAGTTCCTCATCTATGACATGGGCGTTTTCATTGAACGAGATGCCAATTATCTCATATGGATCTGCTTCCCATTCCTTTTATACCCGTTGATAAGGCATCCTCCTAGAAAAAAATTATCCTTTTACTACCCATAAATTGGTCAAAACGTTATCGAAAAAGTCGCTTTAGCACAAACTTGACCACAAATAGAAAAACGAGCACAACTTAAGAAAAAGAGATTCGAGTTTGACCAAACTTCACCAGTATGTTCAAGCCAACTATAGGCACCAGGAAAACTAGGTCAAGTCACTTTTGGGTTAGAGATACATGGATCACGATCCATGTTGGAGCACATTTTTGAGTGAGGTTGGCACCATCTGATTCAACATGATGAAGGGGATGCTATGGGTGCAAAATTTTGTGATTTCAATCTTTGGTTTGTACTCTAAGTTAAATTTTGCACTTTTTTCGTAGACTTAGAGAATTTTGGAGTTCTCACAAGGATTTTGATATTTCAAGTTGCATGAAAATCTAGGGCTAGACGTTATATGGCATATGGGTCATGAGGGCTTCATTTTGGTCCAAAAATTTGGAAAAGGTACATGGATGGCGATCCATGTTTGGTCACATTTGGGGATAAAACTTTGTGGGAATCCATGTAAATGAGCATTGTAATTTTGATACAAAAGTTATAAAACTCTAAGCTATAATAATTTGATAATGTACTCGAAGCCCAAGTAGCGAGCCATTGGTCATTTGGAAGCCCTAGGTATAAAGTTAAAAGCCTTAGTTTGAATGCACATCATTTTGGAAAGAGAAAAGCTTTTGTTGTACGAGTATGATTGTTAAGCGGCTACTTTGCTCAAACTTGTCATCCATTTTTATCATGATCCGATGATCCAAAGTAATTTTTGATAATTGCATTGTGTTCCTTTTCTCTCACTCTTTCATTTAAGTGTAAGCATTTCAATTTTATATTGTGGATTGCGACTACATTTGTGAGTCTTACCTTCAGCATTGAGTGCTTAAATCACTATTTTTGGACATTTTGATGAAGGTGTTGAGGTAGATAGCTATGTAGTAGTGGAATTTGTGGGTACAATAGGTGAAGGAATGGTCATATAGTTGTGCTCCTTTCTCATCGTTATTCTCATTCAAGCCATGAATTTTCTACTCTTTGTGGCACTCAAGTCTATAGAAATCATTATTGATCTGGTATTCACGTATTAGCTTGGCTTATAACCATTATTATCGGTGTAATACCCTAAAAGATACGCATTTCAATGCACTATCAATGGCCATTATTGACTTCAAATTCTTTTGATTATCTGGTAGCTGAGACTAGACTGTGGAAACCCTTATGTCCTTCTATAGATGAATATCATTATCTAATTTTACCCCTTTTGATTTGATAAAAAATAGATCTAGTGGAGTGATTTCAAAATTGGATGTGTTAGTGCTATGAGGAGCTAGTACTGAAGATTTTATTAGATTAAAAAAGGACAACTTAATCTTTGCTCCATTGTAGACCCCAGGTAGTATCATGCAAGAAAAACCCTTTAGTCCGACTATACCATCCAAGAAAAGCCCCTCTACTTCATATGGTCCTAACCATGCTATCTCTAGATTTGCATGGTTTATGTGGGCCTAACTTTGACTATAACAAAAACAAGTCACCTTTTTTGAACTCCCTTACCTTTAGCTTATTGTCATGCTAGTGTTTCCTTTATTGTTGTACCACTTCTTCTTTCACCATTGCTCTTTGTTTGATTTTATCACTTGAGTAGCTCATTCAATATCTTCTTCAAAGTTGAGCATTAATGCATATCATGCTTTATAGCCAACCTCAAAATGGCAACAACGAATTCCATGGGTACCACTGATTTAGTTCCATACACCATTATGAATGGTGTCATGGTAGTTGTAATCTTATAGGCTATCATGTAAATATATAGCCAAAAATAGCTATATTTGAGGGAAGCAGCCGAAAGCATGTAGCATTTGAAATTAATGCACCTAGAAGGCCTATATGAGGAAGTAGAGAGCAAGCACAATATAGATAGAGAGTAAGAGAACTTTGTAGCAATACCTTTGCACAAGCGGCAAGAGCACACTGACCTAGCATCCTCCTCCTCCCTCCAAGGCGGCATTCCAAATCATAGTCCTTGGCATACTTGGAAATGAGGCTATGAATGCATTGTTGATGGCTTTTTTGGGTGATGTTTGAAGGGTTGTATGAAGGAAACTATACCCAAAATTAATGAAGGAACCCTTATTATGCATTTTAAACAATGTGGCAGTAATTAAAAAACAAGAGGAATGGATGAGTACACTGTGGAAAGTCGGGACTAGTATCCAAAATGGAGCTATGTCTATGGATGAATGTACTTGATTATTTGAGTACTTTTCACAAGTCTAGTTTCTAGTTGAGGATAAATCTCATAGCACACCGAGGATTTTATGGATGGTGGTTGTGCCTCTTAAATATGGGGGATAAAACATTCTTTATATACATCTTGAACACATCGGTGTTGTTGTCAGCCATGGCAAGTCTGTGCACCCGATGTGAAAGCTGCTCGAAAAGAAGAGACACGAAGCGAGACTAGCACGTGCTATACAACACAACCTAAAGAAGATTGTAAGGGATCTATTATGCAAAAAATGGAAATGACAAAAATTTTGTATGATAGGACAAAATCACCTGCATATTAGTGCCTAGTGACATCGGAGACCGAAATGATCCCGAATTAAAACCATGTTGAGATTCTAGTTTATTGAAAATAGGATCTAACTCTCGACATAACCTTTGGTTTATTGACCCCTTCTATCTAGGACACGAAGGATAGAAGACTTCCTCATTTCTATTGCTCGTATCCTTGCTTCTTTGAATCGGAGTAAGGTGTCATCAATGAAACTTGAGGATAAAGAAAGTTGAACTATCAGGTCAGCCTAATCTGTGGGTTGGGAACCTTACAAAACATGTCAATGGAGGACACCATAACATGAACAATGGAAATGGAAAAGAGAGCTAGCATAGAGAAAGATTTAAGTAAGAGAATGGAGAATGGTGGTAGAGCACAAAATAAAGAATCTCTAGGGAAAAAACCTCACATTACAACTTCATGGGGGGGCGGACATTCAAAGTTACCAAACCTTACTTTTACAAACAAACATGTAGTTTTGGTCGATAAATAAACTCATAAGAAGTGCATATTCTCTTTCTTTGACAGGAGCTTTACACTCCAAATATATATATATATATATATATATATATATATATATATATATATATATATATATAGAGAGAGAGAGAGAGAGAGAGAGAGAGAGAGAGAGATTTTAACATCATAGGAACAATCCCAAGAGACCTACAAGATCTATCCACCAAGCCCTAAACTCAACATTTGTTACTCAAGTGGAAAAGTGAATAACCAATCTACTAGGCTATTCTATTTTCCTCTTCTTACTCTCTCTCTCTTCTCTCTCTCTCTCTCTCTCTCTCTCTCTCTAACACACACACACATGCACACACATTCACGCATGTTTTCAGAGTGCAATATTTTCTAGAGGTGATGGGTAGGCACCAAGCCTCTAGCTGTGAGAGAAGTGAGAGGGGAGTAGAATTGAGAAGAAGGGACTATAGATAGTGCTAATATAATGATACTTAGTAATAGATAATGAGAAATTAGGATAGTTTAAGAGAAATAACAAATAATTGATTTGTAATTTATTGGTAATCATAAGAAGTAATTGAGGAACATGATAAAATTTGTCTCTACAAGTAATAACACTTCCAATTAATGATTTGGGGATAACCAAAGTATACAAGTCGGCCCAGTATGCCACTATCACCTCAATTGAATAACCCAAAACCAGAAACATTTGATAGGTTCAATCACAATAAGAAGTAATTCAATTCCCAATCTTTAGATCTTCCCACAAAAAGACCCCTTGTCGGTCTTCGTCTTCATAATCAATCAAGAGAAAACAAGAGGGAAAGCTTGCCAGATGAGCCTCCCTTCTCACCTCTTCTTTGTCGTCATGAGAACCCAAATTCCCTTCAACTCGTCATCAAGACTCCAATTACTTTTATCAAGGACAAGAAAAAACACCTAATAATAATCAAAACTTATCCAAAAACTAAGCATAAGCCATGGCATGAGCAAAATCCCTCTAAGCATGAAAAACATAATATGTCTTCTCTGACTTTGATTTTACGAGGAAGAAAGGCAAGAAAGAGAGCTCCCCATTCAGGATCCCCTTCCCCTTGTCATATTCCTCACTCGTCTACTCCGCTAAAACTCCTTGTTCTCCTTGCCTTTGTTGGGCTTGAAGGCAATAAGCTCAAGGTGGCTTGAAGGTGAAGGCAACCATAGCTTAGGCAGTTACAGAGAGAAATATACAAACTTTTGAAAAAGTGGACTCAATACACAAAAAGGCTAGTGATAATAATTTTGCATAGTGTATGTACAATATAGGCTTGAGCTTTATTTATGCATAAAGATGGAGTGGCTATCCAACTGATAACTCTTTATGTAGCCCTTCTTCGAAGCTTACAACTCATAGGACAAATGCCAATAGCAAATAGTATGCACATGTAGAGGTGTTTCCCATAGTCACTGAAGAAGGATATGCCTATCTCAACAATCATCCCCTTAGGCATGGACTATACTGAAGCAAGTTGGGGTGAGACTCAATGCCACACAGCCTCAATGCGACACAGGCAAGCAGTCACACAGGTTGGGGTAGTCATACATACTATGGAAGTCACATAGACTAAATCATGGTCTCAAACAGACTTTAAGTATTCCTCCACTTAAACATGAAAGGTGAAGGATAACCATATCTATAACTGTCAGTTTCTACTCTTAGTAGCACCTCCAATCGTCTTCATCATTTGATATGGTTTGTTGCTGCCACCGCTGCAGCCTGTGCATATTTTGTCAACGATAGATTCACCTTTGTTTCTCTTCTTGCCAAAGGTATTTAGCATACATAACAGCATGTGAATGATCATTAGGGAAATTTTGGACTCTCAAATGGGCCCTATGAGGACTTTGACTTTCTCCCTCTTGTCCAAAACGGGCGCACGGTAAAATTTTTACAAATGAAATTAAAACTTGTCGAACCTTTTGGATTTAGAATGTACTCATCAAGATCTATCCATTGGTATATAGCATGCCATTAGATTCCTTATATTCTAGAAGATTCCATTTTTTGATGTGACAACTCCGTTTTATAGATGTAATCTCTCCCCACATTTTAGCTTTAGTGGGGAGGCCATAACTTCTACAAATCAACTCCAAATTTGTCGGAGTTTGGGGATTTAAACCTACTTTCTAAGATCTTTCCAATGATATGTTGGTTGATAAGGTTTTGACAAAGCGTTTATGTACTTCATCGGGTTGCCCACTTTGGACAAGAGTGGCAAAGTCAAACCTCCTTATAGGGCCCCTTTGAGAGTCCAAATTTTCCCTAATGTGTCAGCACGCGGGCTTCTTTCGAGGAAGGTCCTACCTCTAGATATAACAAGGGCTGTGTCTAGTCCTCTCACATCTCTTGTAGATAGTTTTGGCAGACAGAATGAAAGGCAAGGCTTCCTTATCATGCCTTGAGTGCAAGAAAAAATAAAATGCATAATGAAACAAGAAGTACACAATGTTTTTGTACAAATGCAAAATAAGCTGGTGCAATGCTTTGATAGCTTTCATAATGATTGAAGCTTTGAGAGAATGCGCGAAGTCGAAAAGGTTTCGAAAAAAATCTTTGAAGCTCGATTGTGTGCCTTGAGTCGACAAGCAAAGCTTTTAGCCATGTGTGCTTTGAAGTTGAGAATAAAAAATCCTCGTAAAACTTTCAAGCTCTCGAATGCTTGGTTGTGCAATTTGTATGCGGGTTTGAGGGCGACTTGCTATCAAGTTCGCGGGTTGAACACAGGGTCGAACTTGCGAAAGTGAGTGGTGTGAAACTCCACTAGCTTATCCAAGAGTAAAAAAGAGAAAAACTTAAATGCAAAGGAAAAGTGTTGTGTGTAGTAAAGCAAGCAAACAAAAAAAAAAAAAGGCATTTTCAGAGAGCACCATACACTGTCCAAGGGGCAATGAGAGTAGCTTGGAGATTTTCAATAAGCAGAGACTGCAAGAGGGGGCGCCTTCATGATGTGATTGCATCTATGAGATTCGATTGGAGGAAGTCGTTGTCGATCAACCAGTTCATGTGTGTGTGCAAGAGAATAGCGTTGCAATAGTGAAATGATTGCTTTGCATTGTGTGTTGTATGAAGAAATTAAGTTACATTCTTGCTCCTACTCAATCCGACTCTGTTGTAGCTGGTCGACCCCAATGGAATGTGCTCTCACAACTCGATCTGCCCCAATGAAGTAGCGCTATCCAGTCTGGTCCAATCTCCAAGCTTCAATTCAATTTGTGTGCTCTCTCAACTTGGCCTTGATGCCCACTGTGTACAAGCGACTCCCTCCAAGCTTGTACTTCTTACTACCCAACCTTGCTTGTTTCAGTGTACTTTGATGATGCTACCAGTGCTTCCCAACAAGAACCCGATTAAGCTTGATTTAAATTCAAGAGGATCTTCGGAATTGTATTGATTTACTTATTCTCATTGATTTGCTTTGCAATGTTGGCTCCGATTTTCTCGATCTCGTCTCCTTGCTTGGCTTGCTTTTGCCAAGATGCTTTTGCAATAAGCATTGCAGCCCCTCGACTGCTTCAAGCTCTATTTCCTTGCTCAAAAGGCCGATTTGCCCGCTGAGATTTTCTCACAATATCCAAGCGGGCTTGCACATGCGGGAGAGAAGGGTCGAAGCACTGGATCCGAAGACAGGCTATGATACCATTTGTTGGGCTTGAATGCAATAAGCTCAAGGTGGCTTGAAGGTGAATGCAGCCATAGCTTATACAGTTAGAGAGAGAAATATACACACTTTTGAAAAAGTGGACTCAATACACAAAAAGGCTAGTAATAATACTTTTGCATACTGTATGTACAACATAGGCTTGGGATTTATTTATGCATAATGCTGGAGTGGCTATCCGGCTGATAACTTTCCATGTAGCCCTTCTTAGAAGCTTACAACTCATAGGACAAATGCCAATAGCAAATAGTATGCACATGTAGAGGTGTTTCCCATAGTTATAGTTACTGAAGAAGGACATGCCTATCTCAACAACCTTCTTGAGAGCAATAAACCACCTCCAAAAATTGTCCCTACCTCCCTTCCCCAAAACAAAACCCTCCAATCCTTCTTTGTGCTTGTGGCCCTCAAAAAATTCATGCCCAAAAATACTCAAAAGTTGGAAGTTTTCTTTTTGTATATTTTAACAACTTTGATTGCCCACCACTCATTTTCATGCTCATGCAAAACTCCCACACCAACCATCCATGCCTTGCCACTAGCAAGCTCACTAGTGGGCCATCCTGTGTGGATGTCCTCAAGCAGAAGGGGAGGTGGCCCATAATGTGAACCTTTCCCGTCTAATAGCCACGACGGACCAGCCAAGCACAGCCACCACTGATGGTGGCTGATGACTCTCGAGATGTGCACGACAACGTTTTTTGGCACAACAACGCTTAAGGGCAAGCCACCATGTCAAGAGAGCTCATGGAGCTCAGAAGCCCACTCTTGATATGCTCAATGGAGGGACATAGTTTTACATATATCTCATTGGCTTGATGATTATCAATGCATGTGGGATAAAAAGGATAACTCATGTAATCTTCCAAGGAGTCCCCTCCTTTTCAAATAGAGAAAACCACCTTAACATGACCAAAGTGAGTTTTTTGCCCATAACATTTGACTCTAATAAGATCTGACATATTTAGCAAGTCAAATTACACCCATTTACCATTAGTTTTTGCATAAATTTCCTCACAATCTGTATTTTTAGGTTTATCTCATACATACATCAAGTCTTGAATTGCACCAACTCAACAAAAATGCATAACTATTATCTGCTTTTTGATTTTCCTACTGTGCCCACAAAACGACGCGACAACATGAGAGAGGGAGAGAGAGAGAGAGGGGGGGAGGCGGGGTGTGGATTTAACATTGAAGGAGCAATCCCAAGAGGTCTTGGAAGAGCCTAAAACTCATAAAGTCGTGTTATTCAATAGGGAAATGGGATAACCAATTAACCACGTTTCATGTTTCTTCTTCGTATTCACAAGTGGACATGCACACACGTGAGAAGAGAAGTTCACCTTTGTAGAAACAATCCTAAGATACCTCAAGGGTCTATGTGACGAGTCTAGAACTCAATTCGCGCCCCAACGGGGGGGGGGCTCGTCGATATGTGACACGAGTGAGACTCAAGGGATCGACGGCGGAGAATGGATCCACCGTTGATCCCATCTGCGCCATGCAAAAAGGTTTCCCTCGGTATTCCCCCCCTGCACGCGCCGCGCCTTGAACCCACCACCTCTCCCACTGGACTCACGCAGCCTAACCAATCCACCTATCGCGACACGCTGCAAACAATGCGAGTCTGACGGATAATATTCTTGCCCCCCCTGCTGCGTTGATCCTACGGCCCAAAGCACCCCGCCCTGCCGCAAATGCGCCTACGCCGTCGATCCCGTGAGTGACACCCCGTGTCACTTATAAACGAGGGGGGGGGGGGGGGGGGCAAATGCCACTTGGCAATACATGACTCAAATGTGGAGGTGGTTACGAGGTATACCTAGGGGAAGAGCCGGACCTTGTTTGGTGCAAGAGGCCAGTCGAAGCCGGCCGAGACCCATGTACAAGTATACGCAAACAAGAACGTTAGAGCTCATCGCAAAACGGAAGTACCAGGAAGTCGAAGAGAGAGAGAGAGAGAGAGAGATCTCAGGAGTAGAGAAGAAAGTCAGGGAGGAGGCATGGCAGGCGGAAGAGCGGTGGTATGGTGGCTGGTGGTGGTGGTGGTGGGCGCTGCTGCCATGCTGATGAATGGGGCGCATGCCGCGCAATACAACGTGGGCGGCGATTCTGGCTGGAGCCTCAACGTCAACTACACAGCTTGGGCTGAGAAATATGAGTACCTCCCTGGCGACAGCCTCTGTAAGTAGCACTCTCAAGTTAAGCGGTTAAAAGAGCTTGATATCGACCAAGCAAAATTGGATCCTCATTTACTGTTTTGTTGTCTTCTAGTTTTCAAGTATACTTCACCAAGCCATACTGTGCTACAAGTGACCAAGGAGGACTACAAGGAATGCAAAACAAGCAATGCCTTGTTCTCTGATGGCAAGGGTAACACCACATTTTCATTATCGGCAGAGGGCCAATACTGGTTCATATGCGGGGTTGGTGACCATTGCTCAAAGGAAATGAAGTTCACCATCAATGTGTTGAGCTCCACCTCCGCCGCTCCGGCCTCTCCTGGGCCGTCCTCCCCTGACTCTGCCTCCAACATCATCAATCCTATCCACCTCCTCTCTTTCCTTCTTTTCCTTGTTCCCCTCGCCTCCTTCCTCTTTTAGTTCCATCCATTTTTGCTTCACATCTGAGTTCCAAGATTTAAGAGCTATGTTCACACTAAAAAAGCCATCATCATTCTTGCCCAATAATTCTAGCCAATTGAATGAGATATCTCCTCCTAAGAGACACTCTTGTAGCTTACAAACACATTTATGATTTGTTTCAGAAAGTAGTTCCACCAGCTTACATGAAAATTTCAATATATTTTTTACATGGCCAATTTGCATGGAAAGATTTGATCCTTGGTTAATCTTTTGAGAACAAGGAAATGCATTGTTGTAGCTAACAATTGTCATGAACATCGATAAAGTACATGAATGAATTCCGTAATATTTTTGAATTTCCAAAGCTCTTAAAAAATGAAACGGGTCTGTAAAGATAATTTGTGGCAAAGGTATGTTGAGGATAGACTCAAATCCTAGTGCCCACTCTACATTTGGCCGATGAAAATTTCTTCGATATGACAATGAAGAGGAGTTCCACAATCTTTAACATATGGCTTCTAGCATTTTGGAACTTTCTACAAGGACCTTAATGGCTTGCCAAAGGCCCTAGGTTATTATGTCCTAGTGAGTTTGTGGGATGAAACTAGACCCCTAATCTCCTCCTTGTTACATAATTTCTTATCAGGAAACTTTTTTGTGAAATGAATCTTTTGTAGAGAGCAGGGATTCAATATTTACGTAATTACGATAAATTTTGTATGATCACAAGGTCTTATTGACACATTTACATCATTACACTAAACATGATCACAAAGAATCCGGTTAAGGGCAACCTAGAAACCCATTAAAATCCTGCGGAGATTTTTAGTATTCTCGGTGGGCCCGCTGGGCTTTTCCATTTTCCTTGTGGGCCTGCTGGGAATACTGAAAAGCCCAGCGGGCCCGCATAATTATATATATACGGGCCCGATCGGGCCCGCTGGGTGTTATTTCATTGCTTCATCTTTAGAGAGAGAGAGAGAGAGAGAGAGCTCGTCGACCGCCTTTGCAGGTATGTCGAGAGGAGAGAGGAGAGAGGGGGTCGTGTGGGAGCGTGCTCTGCGTCACAGTGCGCAGCGGTAGGCGGAGCACCTGACCACACGATCGGGGTATGTGTTATGTGTGTGTATTGGTTGTGTGGTAGCGTGCCTTTTGTCGTATTGCACGACAGTTATAAGGTATCTTACCACACAATGGGAGTGTGTGCGTAAGCTGTTCTACGGAACAATGCTTACCATGGGGGCATCACCTCGGTGACGCGGGGAAGATGGCGTCCTTGTGGTAAGTATTGGGTTATTGTTTGGGTACTACGTCGGTAACGCGGCGAATCTAGTATCCTTATGGTAAGTCAATTTCCCTTCCCCTTTCCCAAAAATCATATGGGCATCGGTCGGTAACGCGTCCATATGATGTTCGTATGCAAGCCATTATTTCTCCTTAGATTCAGGCGGCACTCGACCGTAATGCGGCTGATAGAGTTTCGTTTGTTAGAAGCATCTATTTTTTCATAAATGTGGCGTTCAGGTCGTTAACCTGGCCGTACAAAAGTCATATAATTTGTATGTGCATGTGCAGTTAATTTTTTAAGTATTACTAGTATGTGACCCGCGCGTTGCTGCGGCCAAAGAAACATCGCTTCTAATCTTGTAGGGATATCTTCTCTTCCAAGTGAAACACCATCAATACTCTATTCCTACATGTATATTCTATTGCATTTCTAAAAGTAATGCATTACACAACCTCTTGAAGATTCTAACAAACATAAATATATGTAAGATTATACAAAACATTCTTTGATACCAAGCTTGGGAGCTTCTCATAGACATTGTTTTTCATAAGATGGTAGCCCTTGTTATAAACTTAGGAGTGCTCTATTTCTATTGTGGGGGAGAGAGAGAGAGAGAGAGAGAGAGAGAGAGAGAGAGAGAGAGAGTCTCCTCCTTCTTGTGTATCTTGGTTTAGCAATGCTACCAATGTTGATTATATAGATTAGGTAAGTTAGCATGGTACGAAGAGATGAAAGCCGTTTGGAATCAATGTAACAATAAAGAATTTTTTGAAAATGGAGTCCGTTTTAGAATTGGTTTTAACAATAGGAACACAATTGAATTCAATATCTCTCTACTCCACTCTCTTACTTACTTCTAAGACATGGTAGAAGTGTACATCATAACTTCTTATATGGCAAGAAGACCATCTTTCCCTTGGTCTACCTAGAGTTGATAAAAGTGCTACCAAGTCGAGAAGTACAAACTGGGTAAGCCAGTGAGCTTTTAAAGATGAAGGCCCATAATTTCTACAATGTGTAATTATGAAACTTTTCATCTCTAAGAGAAAATATAAGGGCTCATAGTTTCCAATGGGCCAAAAACGCTTCAAGTTTCAAAGAGATGAGATGACATTCTTTTAATATTAAGAATGTGATTACATCTATGCTGCTCTCTAGATGCTTCTCTTGGATCTCTATCTATGTTCACAAGCATGGTAAGGGTTTACGTCATCACCAAATCACGACAACACATAATCATCTTAGTATGATAAGGTTCACACTATTTGTTCATGTACACTTTCACATCATTTTCATCTTAAACTGTGATAGAAACGAAAGCAAAGTAAGGTTGCTCAATTGTTTATTTTTGTGGGAGTTTTGGCCATCATGCTAAACTGAAGGACATAGTGTAAAATTGAGGTTGTGACTAAAATCATGCATGCCATTGATCTCTATCTATCTTTATCCTCTAATTACAAAACCATATTCCTCTTTGAGAGAGAAGATTGTATTCAACAAGCTTGAGCCTGTTTCCTTGCGCACAATCTATACTATACCAACCATTTGGCTTAATTGTTGCTCTATTAAATGTGTGATTGGACATTGAGGCAATGTAGGACATCTTCTTTTTGTGTACACATTAGGTTCCTTGAAAACTTGAGAACACACACACACACACACATACATGTATATATGTGTATTTGTGTGTGTGTGTGTGTGTCTATGTGTGTATATATATAATATATATATATATATATATGTATGTATGTATGTATATGTATGTATGTATATATGTATATATATATGTATGTATGTACATTTGTATATGAATACATGCATACTAACTATGACATTCAAAACTTTTATGCTCCCTTCGTGCCCCCCCTCCACCCCCCCCCCCCCCCCCCCCCAAACTCTCTCTCTCTCTCTCTCTCTCTCACACACACACACACACACACACACACACACACACATATTAGATGGATAGCAATTTTCATGGAGCTCATGTGTGCATACACATATGACTTGTCATCATGGTATAGTAGTTGAAAAATTGGCAGTGTGGTTGAAGTGATAACCTCAAGTCAATGCATGAAAATGATGAGAAAACTTCTATTTTAAATCTCTGTAAGAAAAGTATAGATGGCTATGATTGGTCTCTCTCTCTCTCTCTCTCTCTCTCTCTCTCTCTCTCTCTCTCTCTCTCTCTTAGGTCTTGAACTTGAGACCATCAAATAGATCTTTGAGATCTCATTGGATCGCTCCCACAACAATTTTTTGTTTTTCCAAGACATTGTTAGCGTGCAAACGACAAGGAAAACAAGCGCCTATATAGCTCTGCGCGAGTCATACCGCTGGAAAGAAACCCTGTATGATGGTAGAAAACACCAAAGTCGAACACTTGTGAAGATGGGCGAGAAACAACTCTAACTCAAACCATGGATAAAATTTTAAAAAACCGAGACCATGAAGATGAAGCTTCTATCGTGAGGATCTCCGTAGAGCATCCATATGCTTGATTCTAATAACCGACGAGAAAGTTACAAGCTTTTGAAGATGGAAGGTCTGTCAAAAGCTCCAAAAAACAAGTCTCTAAAAGCAAAAAAGGATGTGCAGGAAAATACAGCTATTAAAGGGGGATTTTTTGGTTCTTATCCTAAGGGATTTCTCTCCCTTCTTAGCCGACTTCATTTTCCCCTTTAGGCATCTTTTTATTGGTCCATTTTGAGCCTTTTTTGGGTAAAAAATGGGCCGTCGGCCACTTTTTGACCAAGGCAAGTGGGGGGGGACAGTGTCCGGGGACCAAAAAAGGGCCATGCACCTGTCCACACAGTGGGAACATAGATTGGGCGCCCCCTCCTCTCCCCAAAGCCCACGAGCCCTCTCAAGCAAGGCCAAGAAGCTCCATTAACTCCTTTGATACACCATTAGGGGTACCCACTCCCCCACTTATACCCTCCAATTTTCACATGCTCCCCCCCATGTGGGGTTATTCCATTGCCACATGGCACCATCCTCCCAACTTCCCCATGTCCAAACCTGAAATTTATGTTTTGCCCCCAACTTGAGCCATTTTCTCGGAGGCGTAGCGGGTGACCCCGACCACTAAATGTAGCGCCGTAAAGCATGGCTTGGAGCTTATTACCCCGGCTAACTCCAAAAATTTCAAAACATACCATTTCTAGAAAAAACCATCAAGTCGGTCCACTTTCCGTCTTCCCACGTGCATCCGCCGCCACTTTTTAAGTGAAAAACCGATGCACTTCGAGTGCGTGTAACTCATGATGTCGGAGTCCGATTTGCAAGCTATCAAGCACGGCTAGGAATGCTCATTAAAAAATATTTTTTGAAAGCTCGACCAACCCAAAAATCAACCAACAGCTTGACCAAAACCAAGCCTTTGTACAGGGTTTTTTACAAGGACACTTTCAAAGCTGGAAGCACTATGTACATATATATACATAAGGGTGGTCAGCAAGATTTTTTGGCATCATTTATGGCTTTTGTACTCATCCAAAAAATGCCTGCCATAATTTGTCAAACCCCCCCTAGCCTGCTTGATCATTCATGACAAGTAGAGGTCCCCAGGGTGAACAATTGATGCAGCTCATCCCCAAAAACCTCATCCACCTTTTGTGGCGCATTCACACTCTTTTTCCATTGATAGCATCTCATCTGTCACAATAGTCATCAACCGTGCTAAATACTTCTTAAGTCTATAACCACTAACACGGTAGCTATGTAGTGTACCATCTAAATCAACCAGTTGATATGTCCCATTATCAAACTTGTTTACAATAGTAAAAGGACCCTCCCACTTGATCTGAAACTTCTTTTGGAAAGTGTGGTCCAATTTACTATTGTATTGCAAAACAAGATCTCTTTTCTCAATTCCCTTATCTTTCATGCATTCATTAGCTCTTTTTTGGGCCTTTTTACACATTTCTTGATAGTAATCCAAGGCCAAAAGCCTGTCTAGCTGCCGACATTGTAAATCCAATAACCTTTGTTGCCAAGAGGCTTGTTTCTCTTCATCTTGCAATGACAAAAACTTGAGTGCAGGGATTTCCACTTCAATAGGCATCAAGGCTTCTTTGCCATAAACCAAGTGATATGGTGAGAATCGTGTGCTAGTTTTTATTGCCGTTCTATATGGCCATAATGCACAAGGCAACTCCGAGTCCCAAGTTTTGGCATGTGTTAAAGTCATTTTTGTTAGATCTTCACCAATTCTCCATTAAACCTCTCATTAAGTCCATTGTACTGCGGATAATAAGGGGTGCTGTATTTATGCTCTATGCCAAGCTTCTTGCATAAGAAATCGAACATTTCACCTCTAAACCTTGGCCCTCTGTCAGACAGTAACTCCAATGGCACCCCGAACTTGCAGCATATGTGCTCGTAAACAAATTTTCCCATCTCCTTGGTTGCTGGTAATTTGTTTGACAGCCTTGGCCTCTGCCCAACGTGATAAATAATCCACCGCTGTCAAAATATACACATTCCTCTTACTTGTAGTGGGTAATGGCCCAATAGCATCGAGGCCCCATTTTTCAAACACCTCATTGTCTTCCGCAACTCGGGTTTAAGAACCCTTTTTCCCATCTTTTGACAAGCCAAGCAAGATTTACACCAGTGATTGACATCCCATTGAATACTAGGCCAAACATAGCCTTCCTGCAAGATCTTGTGAAGCATAATCTTCATAGCAAAATGACCTCCGCAAGACCCTTCATGGTTTTCTTCTAAAATTTTGTAAATCTCCTCCTTCCAAGGCACTTGATGCAACACCAGATCACTTCCTTTCATGTAAAGCATATCACCAATCATTTTGTACTTCCTTGATCTTCTCATAAAAGCATACTTTTTAGATGAAGGCAAGTCTTTAGGAAAGAGACCGGTCAATAAGAAATCCACCTCTTTTGACACCACCTCTCTTCCATGATACAAAGGGGCATCCCCTTTCAACACAAACACACAAGTAATCATTGCTTGTGCGGCCTCATGCTCTTCTTCATTTTGAGTCCTTTAGACATGCTACAAAATCCATGCCTCAAACTTTTTGAGTAGCGATTTCACTTTGAAACATAGATTCTTCACTCTAGGATTCTTATTCTTCCATACTCACAACACCTGCTTTACCACTAACAACACATCACCTTTGATTTGCAAACGTTTGATTCCCAATTGTAGACAAATGTGTAACCCGCCTTCAAGAGACATATACTCCGCTTCATTATTACTCTTTGCATTGAGTTTTAACCCTTACTTCCTCACAAGATTTTCCTGCGCATCATAAATAACAACCCCACCAGAAGTAGCATCATGAATTCTTCGATAAGAGCCATCAAAATGTAGCACTGAAGCATTTGATATAGCAAAGGTTTCTACTTTTTTCCTTTGGACCATCTCCTCTTTAACCAAAACAGGAGTCTCTTTATAAGTGAGTAAGTCTGCCAAAGTGGCCCGAGTACTCTCTTCCACTAGAAAAGTGAATTAAAACTCTTGCAGCTCAATAACCCATTTCATCACTGCCTTTGTATATATTTGAGTTATTGAACAATTGAGGAAGCAATGAAAACTGGTGAGAAAGGTGAACGATTTCTGCAACAAGTAATGTCTAAACCGTCTACACGCATAGACCATGCTATTCAACCTCTGAGTACTCTCTTTCATGAGGAGTTTTCACCTTGCTAGCATAATAAACAAGCTTCATATACTGAGGCTCTTTCCCTCTTTGAAACAACATAGCCCCAATAGCATCTTCTCCAACTGACGGGTTAACATAGAACTTCTTCTCCCAAATCAGGGGCCTGCATAACAGGTAAGGTGCTTAACACTTCTTTAACTTTGTCAAAAAAATCCTCACAGTCACGTGTCCACTCCAAAGGATCATTTTTTACCACTTGCTGCAAAGGATACAGCAGCTGTGACGCCAAAGGTATGAAACGAGACATATATTTGACCTTCTGAATAAAAGTAGCCAATTGTCTTGTATCCTTTGGGGATGACAGCAATAGCAAAGCTTCTACTTTCCCTGGATCTGCTTCAATTCCATTTTCAGAGATCATATGTCCAAGAAGCTTCACCCTTGGCTGTGCCAAATGACATTTTTTAGGGTTTAACTGACCCCCGCATTCATCATACCTTGCAAAAGTCATCTCAAGCTTTTGAACATGCTCCTTGTGTGAGCTGTACACAAAAAAATCATCTATGATTCCTTTGAAAACTTTCCAAGGAATGGGGTAAGAACCCAATCTACCTTTCTCTCAAAAGCCCCAGGCCCATTTGTCAACCCAAAGGGAAGGCAAAGAAAGTAAAAACAACCCCATGGAGTGATAAAGGTAGTCTTCTTCTGATCTTCAGGAGCAAGGATAAGCTGAAAGTATCCTGAATAACCATCACAGACGCTATATCTTTCAAAACCAGCCACTGTATCCAAGAGTTAATCAATGAAAGGCAACGGGTAAGGATCCTTTTTGGTCACTACATTTAACGGCTTATAATCAACACAAACTCTCCAACTCTCATCCTTCTTGGGAGTGACCACTATAGGGCTGACCCACTCATCATTATATACTGGAACAATAAACCCTGCATTCAAAAGCTTATCCACTTCTTCTTTTAAAGCATTCATTTTCTCCTTACCCATTCTTCTTAGTTTCTGTCTCACTGGCTTTGCTCCTTCTATCAACTCAATATTCACTGGGTCCCCAAAAAACCCCTTATTTCTGGATATGATGTAATGAAAAGATTCGGAAACTCGTCCAGCATCTTTAGGTATTCCACCCTTTCTTTTTGTGACAAATCTGTACTTAGCATATTTTGAACAAGTCCTTTCTTCACTGACAGCTCTTGCTTGGGGTGCATTAACTCTTCAAGCTTCTCCAATCGACTTGACGCATTTATATCCTCTGAAATCTGCAGCACTTCACCATCTTCATTATCCTCTTCATTTAGTAACAAAAAGGACACTTCACCCTCGTCACTGGAACTCGAAGTAGTAGTATCTGAATCCTCTAAACTTCCCTCACTGGTGATTTCCGATTCATCATCTTCAGACACCTCTTCTAATGCCACAGGCTGTTTGGTAATTATATCAAACATCCTCTTCTCTCCCTTTTTGCTATACACAGCAATTGTGCCCTTGCCCCAATCTTGTACATCACCAACAGCTCTTAACCAAGGTTGTCCCAATATGAGAGGAAAAGCTCCTAAACCTGCCCGCATAACGTGAAAGTTCACCATAACTTTCACATTAAAAACATCAATCTCTAGACCTTTGACTAGTCCCAAACACTTAACTTTGGCATGATTTGCTAGTCGAATCCTGAACCTAGAGCTTCCAGACATGATCAAGCCAAGTCTCTCGACACATGAGTGTGTGATCACACAAACTTGCGCACCTCCATCAATGTAGGCCTCTCCCATGCCCACACCTTTGTGCCAAGCGTTTACCACAGGACAGATGTGGGGTAACTCCTCCAGAGACAACACTCTCACATGACCACGCCTCGGCTCTTTTTCAATAGGATTCACTAACGACTTCCAATGCCTCTTAAATTTAGGTACCATGTTCATCAACTGTCCAAAAGTACAATTTACTTTACTCCCAATCAGATCCTCCTTGAGACTATAAGCTGTCTGACCTTCTCCCAATGGAAAATCCACTACTTCAAACTTCCCGCGAGGTCTCCTTTTCTTCTTGGTCTTTGCATCTTCACCCTCTTTCTCCTTCCCTTTCTTCTTGCTAGGGCCAACACCATTTGGTGTCCTTTCTCGCTTTCCCAATGGCATCATATCTGCCTCTTTATTCTCAACTTGCACAATACCACGTGATCACCTGATGTTGAATCTTGATTCTCTTGTTCAGCACCACGATCATCTCGTATATCCAAGGCATAATCATTAGACCTGTCACAAACCTGCTGGGAAAGTGGGTACATATCACCTCCCATCCTCTTTGGCTTTGTACAATGAGTGCTGATATGTCCCAATTCACAACAATTATAACAAGTAGGGATAAACCTTCTTGCTGGATGGCTGAGAAGCACCTTGTCCACGACCCGCATTGGCATTAGGTTGAGCTTCATATGGCTGGGCCACCCCTCTACCACCGCCACGACCATGACCACCTCCAAGGACATTGAGCCGTAACTCCTGCATCATGGTCATCATGTCCTGCATATTATGCTGCAATTGCTCAGTGTCTACAACCCTTCGTATAGGTTGAACTCCAACCTCTACCTGGCTCTCCTCATTTTGGCCACCATTAACCTGTCCATGGACCACTCTTCCATACTCGTTAAGTCTTTGAGCTTTCCATTCTTTCCCCCTCGCAATTACAAATGCTTCTTCAAAAGTGGTAGGCCGCTTCAACTCAACTTTAAACTTCAAACTCTCCTTCAAGGTTGCCATAAAATAATCCTTTTTTAACATGGCGGGAGGGGTTTCATTTCCCAATGCTCAGGCCCAGTTATCCCAAAGGCGGGTAAAATGCATGACAAAATCATCCACACTCTGATTAGCCCTCTAAGTGTAGCCCAAAATCTCATGCCAAACTTCATCAGGTGCTTCGACATTCTTGTATTGTGCCAAAAATGCCAGCTTCACATGATTATAGTCCAACACAATCCCCGGCGTTTGTGCTTGTGCCGCCTCTCCATAATTTTGTAGCCAAGCTTTTGCTTCATCCTGTAAACTGTATTGGAACAGCCGTAACAGTATAGCCGGATCTTGTATGCCTCGAAGCAAGTAAGTAACTTCCAATTTCTCAATAAAAGAGTGCGTATTTTCACTAGGCAATCCATGAAACTTAGGAAACTCGTCTGCCATGTTTGATTTCCACACAAACACTTACATGTGACGTCGAAACTGCAAGGGATGTCGATGGATCGCTCCAGTACTTAATCCACCTCACACTGGGTAACCCGGCCCCCAGTGCTCTAAAAATGTGAGGAAAAAAAAACTCTTCTGCAGTACTCACGTGATAGTCGCATAAATATTAAGTGACCGCCCCTGAGAAATTTGAAGGGCTTGAAGGGTGTCCTTGGTAAGACGGAGCCTTATGAGCTCGAAAGGAAAATCTCTCTCTCTCTCTCTCTCTGTCTCTCTCTCTCTCTCTACACGTGCAGGTACATGCACACACATGCAATGCGACTCTCTCTCTCTCTCTCTCTCTCTCTCTCTAAGGTCTTGAACTTGAGACCATCAAATAGATCTTTGAGATCTCATTGGATCGCTCCTACAACATTTTAAATTCTTCTTTTTTCAAGACATGTGTGTGTGTGTGTGTGTGTGAGTGTGGGGGAGAGAGAGAGAGAGAGAGAGAGAGAAGATGAAACAAAAATAACTTTATTCTCACCCAAGTTGCCATCAATATCTTCTGGGATTGTTCCTATGGGAGTAATTTTGTTTTTAATTATTATTATTATTCTTCTTCTCTCTCTCTCTCTCTCTCTCTCTCTCTCTCTCTCTCTCTCTCTCTCTCTCTATTTTCCATAGATATTCAAGTGTTAAAGACTTGTTGTGTAACTTTAGCGTCTTTTTTCGATTGTCCTTACACACTTAAACATTTTATTCTATCTTTCTCCTCTTCTCCCTTCTACTTGCTGCGTCATTCGCTCTACGCTAAAACATTTTTCTCTATGTGTGCATGCGTGTGTAGGGTTGATTTTTGATAAGCACCTTTGCCTATCAAAATTAAGAGAATTTATTGATTGTTAAGCATTTTCCCCGGTTTAACTCTTAAAAACAAAAATGAGAAAATATCCAAGAGCTGGTAAAAGGTACGTTAACTCGGCAATCTCTCTCCCTATTTGGGATGCCAATGAGAGGGTGATTTTTGTTGAGCATTTTATTTATTTTCTATGGGTGAAAAATATTAGCTACCCTTTTGAAAATACACTATTACTCTAAGAAAACCGTGTTATCTTGGAAATTTGACTTGGTGTGTCACTTAATATAAATTTTGTATATCACGTGTGCTCAAGGAGTATTTTAAACTCCTTATCTGTGAATTTTTGACAAATAATTCAGTCTATATAGAAAGAATTCAATTACATTTTATGGTACCTTTTTATATGTGAAAATGTGAGGGAAAGAAAAACCTTCTGTTTTACTCACGTGATAGTCGCATAAATATTAAGTGACCTCCCCGAGAAATTGGAAGGGCTTGAAGGGTGTCCTCGGTGAGACGGAGCCCTATGAGCTCGAAAGAAATCTCTCTCTCTCTCTCTCTCTCTCTCTCTCTCTCTCTCTCGCGTGTGCATGTGCACGTACACAGACACACGCATGCAATGCAACTCTGTGTGTGTGTGTGTGTGTGTGTGTGTGTGTGTTTTGTCTCTCTCTCTCTCTTTCTCTCGCTCTCTCGCGTGTGCATGTGCACGTACACAGACACACGCATGCAATGCAACTCTCTCTCTCTCTCTCTCTCTCTCTCTCTCTCAATAACATGGATAACTACCCCAAGTCGACACCACACGAGTTGTTTACTTTCTTTTTCACTCTCTTTAGAGAAATAAAAAGTTTTTTTTAAAAATAAAGTTAATATTTATCTTGAAAAAAAAACCAAATAAACCTTCAAAAGTTAGATTTTCTTTAAGTAATTAAATCTCCACTAAATTCATCTCCTTTTTGTTATGTGCATTTTAACCAATACAATTATTCTTTGTAGAGGAGAAAGTATTTGACTTTCTATGACTAAAGCACTTTCTACTACCAAAGGAAAAGGTTTTCTTTTGATTTTACATTCTACAAAAGCTCAAAAGCTTCTTACAAGCTTACTCTCCCTTTTGCATTTTAGAGAGGTTTTCTCTTAAGTGAAGTAGTGAGTGACAGATGGAGGGTCTGTCCTTCCTTGAAAAATTTAAGCTGCATTATAAAGAGTATAGAAGTATATGAAATTCTTGGTCGGTAACGCGGCTGTGAAGAGTATTTCATATACAAATGTTTGAATTGTTTGATTTTGTTGTTTTTAACTATCCATATAAAATTATATACCATCTAATCATATTCAAAAGAATGCTTTATTTATCAATCATCGCTATTTTAAATGCTCTATTTATATACATTATATGCAAAAAAGTATTTACACACAATTTACACAATGTTAAATATTTTTTTTATTCTTTTTAAAGGACCTCACGCATCATGGCTATTTTAAATGCTGCATTTACATAAATTCTCTACAAAAAGGAATTTTCACACAATTTGCATGTTAAATTTTCTTTTGTATCTTTTCAAAGAGCATCGATTATTATCGCTATTTTGAATGCCACATTTATATAAATTCTATAAAAAAATGTGTGAACATAATTTGCATGTTAAATATTTATTTCTATCTTTTTAAGAGCAAGACATTCTTTGCAGTTTTTAGTCTGATTTGTATACTTCCAATGTTTTAAATGTGTTTGAAGTCTTTAAGTCGGTGTGTGCTTTGTTTGAACTAGTATGTGCGCATGGAGAAAAATATAAGTTAAAAATTCAATATATGCTGAAATGTGCCATACTGTTATTATGTATCGTTTGATATGAATTAAGTTCTTATAAACCACTTGTTTGATTTGCATTTTACACGTGTAAAGATTGCAACTTTAAGCGAAGATTGTTTTTAATTTTTATTAATACTTCCTTTCACATTTCTTAAAGTCTACAAGTCATGGTTAAGGGTTTGCCTGAAATAGTGTGAGAGTGTTAGTGTCATTCACAACCACAAATGACTATTTGATATGCTATTTTCTATTGTCCAATGCAAATATGACGCCAGATCAAAAGAAAAGTATTATGTGTGCCATTCATAAAGAATGTATTTTGGTAATCTTATCATGTGCAGATAGTCGCATACAACAGATTACTGACATTAGGCAAAATTTGGACTCACAAAGGGGCCCTTTAAGGAGTTTGACTTTAACTCTCTCTGCCAAAACGGGCTCATGGATAAATTTTTGCAAATAAACTCCAAAGCTGGTAGAGGTTTGACACTTAAAATGTCCTCTTCAAGCTCTATCTACTGATATATAGCACGCCATGAGATTCCTCATATTTTAGAAGATTCCTTTTTTGATTCACCTATGATGTGACAACTCTGTTGGAATCTAAGTGAATCAAAAAAAGAATCTTCTAAAATATGAGGAATCTCATGGCGTGCTATATATCAGTAGATAGAGCTTGAAGAGGACATTCTAACTGTCAAACCTTCGCCAACTTTGGAGTTTATTTGCAAAAATTTATCCATGCGCCCATTTTGGTAGAGAGAGGTAAAGTAAAACTCCTTAAAGGGCCTCTTTGTGAGTCCAAATTTTGCCTAATGAAGCGATGTCTTCATCAAAGACCTCACTAGCACTATATGGGAGAACACTAAGCACAGGTTGAGCACTATATGGGAGAACACTGAGCACAGGCTGCGAGGTGAAGGCCAATATGAGTTGTTGATTCCAATAGGGATTGAAGAATTTGACCCCACCACAAGGTTAGGACAATGTTGGGCAATATGAAAGTATGTTGCAGGTACTTAAAGGAAGATATCCCACCTGCCTGTGACATGTCAAAATTAGAGCTCTGGGATAAATTGTGGGAAGAGCAGAAGGTAAAGATGAAGCTTTTTGAAAGCGCAGGACCCTTACCCAAGAGATTGAAGATGGCCCAAGATGTGCAAGCAGCTTTGAGAGGTCGATCCGATGGCAACGGCACCAGCACAATCATGCACATGGATTTAAATGCCAAGTGCGCTCATCTTGTCGGCATCCCTCACAAAGCCTTGGTAGAAGGTATGAGGGTTGGAGTAGGGTCCTTTGGTGTGTGCACATTGTACACCATCAAAGGCATTTCTTTTTTTCCAGATCACATTACATATGTGGGTAAATGTTACAAGGGAGGGAGTGAGGTGAACTTTGAGAGCTTTAAGACAGAGCAAGGAATGCAAACTCTTCACCCCTCCATTGTAAGGTGCATTGGCTTTACTACTGAAGCTCCTTGGATCACAATATTCCCATACTACAATGGGGGTACCGTGGGCGACATGATGTTCCGCTTACCATTCGCTCAGGGATTGTTCAGACGACACATGCATAGGCTAAAACACAGATGGAGGTCATTGCCTGTAGTAAATCTTCCTGTACAAGAGATAGACACGACACGGATCAAAGCAGTGATAAAGCAGATGCCAGCCATTTGTCACGCCTTAATCGATGGCATTGCGGCCGTCAACTCGGTCGGGATAGTGCACAGTGACTTGCACCCATTCAACATAATGTTGGACTTTACTCGTGCCAATAAATCCTGTGTCGGCATCATTGATTGGGGGGATGATGCTTAGAATGCCAGCTAAGCATGCAACAATTAATTATCTGCATTCAAGCGCACAGTCAGACTCTATAATTTTGGAGGCACAGAGAGCAGAGGATACTGAGATGGCTTAGCGGCCATGGATTTCTCCAGAACTATACAATCCATGGTGCACAAATGCATACACAAAAGCGAGCGACTTTTATGCATTGGGCTATCTATTTGACATGCTGGCAAATTTTTGGAGTGCAGCTAGAAAAGTTTATTTTCCCAAAAGAAGTTTTTCACCACCTGGACAAAGATGTTATAACGGCTATTTGGATTTAAGTAGACTGTTGGATGAAGTTAAAAGAGCGGGAGCAAAGAAGAAATGCTTCTAACGTGTTGATATTTTTTAAAGAACGATTAAAGACAGACCCTGATCCTGTCCAACGTCCCCTTATTGAACTTGCACCATCATTTTATCCGATCTAAACATTTTTATGAGCTACATGTCTTGTCCAGGGTATTCTATTTTTTATTGAAGTGTATTATCTGGTTTGAAGTGGCTCACCTAGTTGAGTCAATTATCTTTATTCATTTCAAATTCGTTGAGTTGAGTGTTGGTATTTCAAATTTTCCTTATGGTTCAATTAGTCGCATAAGTTGTGGCTTGATTTGGTGGATTCTAATGTCTAATGTAGTGGACAAGAAGTTTCTATCTTGTGCATCTATGAGACCTTTTAGTTGTGAGAATATATATTTGCCAATGATATTGAATATTTGTCTATTTGTTTGTATGTGCCTGGATCGTACATAACTGTATTGATAATATGGGAGTGCCGTGTGTCTTTGCTTACCTCCATGTGGAAACATAACTCTAATAAAGGGAGAACTCAAAGGGTATAATCTGGACGGGTATCGGGGATATGAAAGGGTGCCTCATACCTCTTATATAAGAGAGAAGTTCTCCTTGTACGTCGCATCGAGCATTCAATAAATCATTAGCTATGGAATCTAATGTATTCTTTTCTTACTCTCTCGGTCGCTCTCTCTCTCTCTCTATCTTCTTTGTTGAGGGCTGTTCTGTCCCATAACACATGGCGACCACGCAGTTGATCGAACCTCCACCCTTTGGTGATGATGGCCGTGCGAGAAGCAGAGTACAGTAAAAATCAGCAGCAACGGCCGCAACATATGCGCTGTGAGTGTGGTTCTTGGGATCAAGTCAGAGAAGCTCGTTGGCAGCCTCAGATTACATGAGCGGAAAAGTATACAGCACAATGCAGTGTTGCGCCTTGTGGAGCCAAAATGCAATGTCTGCTGGCGGTTATTTGTGGCCGATGGCTAATGTATGGCACTACGATCAAGTGAGCACAATAAGAATACGCTGGCAGCCAATGGGCAAGCGGCATACACATACATTCAAGCCCCACAACAGCAGGCTCGGATTACTGAAGAGGCTAGTGCAACTGCTGTAATGGCCCTTTAACGTGTGCCTGCGGACATCAGGGCAGAGGGCGGCATTGCACGAATGAGTGATTTGGGGTTGATTAAGGAGATCAAGAAAGGGTCACGATGACAGCGCTTGACCAAAATGTGGAGAAGCTCTGCGAGCTTAGCAAGTTACTAGAGAGCAGAATGCACACACAGTGCAACTGGTGGAGAAATGGCTTCATGAGATTCCAAAGGTCTTGCGGTGTCTGTAATAGGGTGCTGTGGTTAATAAGCTCGTTACAAGAAAGAATCTCATACCTGCAGTGCCTGTTGTGCGAGCAATATCAAACAACATTGGGCGCGTATCTACTGTGTGCGATGGCTGCCTGTGTGGTGGTAGATCAACAGGATGAACCATCAAAATAATTCATAGTTACCTTTTCACACACACTTCACTATTAAGAAGGGATTCACACAATTCTAGATGCGGCAATGCGGCCAATTACGGGAAAAGTTTCTCCGAGTCCGAGATGCAGGTAGATGAAGATGGTGGGTCTAGGAGTAGAGCCAGTGAGCCAGTGTGCGGCCTCGACAATCATTCTTGCATCACACTTCTCGAATTCAGAGGGAACCAATCAAGGGATGCACTTGTGGGTTCGCACAGTCCACCGTGCGTGCCAAGTGTATGTGCTCGGATCGTACATAATTGTATTGTAATATGGGAGTGCCATGTGTCTTTGCTTACCTCCATGTGGAAACATAACTCTAATAAAGGGAGAACTCAAAGGGTATAATCTGGAAGGGTATCGGGGATATGAGAGGGTGCCTCATACCTCTTATATAAGAGAGAAGTTCTCCTTGTACGTCGCATCGAGCATTCAATAAATCATTAGCTATGGAATCTGATGTATTCTTGTCTTACTCTCTCGGTCTCTCTCTCTCTCTCTCTCTATCTTCTCTGTTGAGGGCTCTTCTGCCCCATAACAATGTTGATTGCAGCTCCAAGAGAAAATGGCCGATGAAGAATAAGATATTGGCACATCATCAGTGCTTGATGATCAACAACGAGCGACTGTTAATGCATTTTAGCGCATGAAATCTCTAGCACACGGTATGTGGGCACAACAAGCAATGCACACTGCTCCACGACTCTCAAAATGGGCAAATCCAAACCATATGCAATGGAAAGATATCAATAAATAAGTGACAAAGGACATGATCAAGACAACATGGCCATATGAGGACGCAGAGACCAAGAAAGGAAGGTGGAAGGTTTTGAAGTGCAACCATGATGCGATAAAAGAAAACGCTCAGAGGATTTACTTGGAAGTTTATGGCCATCCCATGCACAATGCAGATTGTGTGCTATATTTTGCCAAAATGTTATATGTTCACTTTGTGCAACAACGACCAGTAGACCTTTCGGCAAAGAAGACAAATGTTGCCACTCATGATATAAGGAAGAGTTGTGTCACTTTCACTCGAGATGAGCTGGCATTGATAATGGAAGGTGCGGACCTACAGTTCAAGAGAGAGAAGGATATTTGCACGACACAGTTGGCAGAGAAAGATGCATAAATAACATGGCTTTCTATAGCCACCCAGACACCCCAACCCTCACAAGTCCGGATGGAGAAAAGCATTCACCGCTTAAGATAGGACATTCAAAATCTGACACAGCAAATGAATCCAACACCTGTACCAGGGACACACATAAGCCACCTTGTCCTGCATCCAAATTTGGTCCCCTCGTCTACTTTAGATGCATTCTCTTCTTCCCAATGTCCAGTTTGCTATAAGAATTTTGATGGATAAAGTGGATATTATACATTCGCATGCGGTCATTATTATCACATGGTTTGTCTTATTCGTTTAATACAAAATAGTCGCCGATGTGTAATCTGTTCACAAGATATTCCACAAGGAATGTATATTATGTTTGGCATGGCAAATGAGTATAAATTCAAACAAGCCCTCCAAGATAACCCTAGCACAATTAGAAATCTGTTTGGTGAACAAGATGCTACTTTAGAGCAACACAATTGAGATCGACAAACTATGTATAATCGCAGAATATAAAGCATTGTATATGATCAAAACACATTTGAATACAAGGTCTTTTACAATGGTTTTTAACACGATCTTCATTCTACTCTCAAGCTATATTGAATCTGTAAAGTTGTTATCTGGTTCTAAGTCTGAGTGTTGTGGTTCTCCTTGTATTTCAACCTCCACATATATTATCAAATTCTCTTCTACTTTGTCTATAGTGCATTGGGATACACCAACATTGAACTCTCATTGTTTTGAAAATCATACAACCAAGTTGGCATTTCCTCCTCGTAGCCAGCACTTTTGATGTGATTCAATATCTTTTCGTTGCAAAACATATACACTAATTTTTTTGCTCTGTTTGCTAATAGCGAATAGTGCTTTGAACATACTTGTACATACTCCAGTTTCTCTCTGATATTGAGTTTACTGCACATTGTGCCAGTTCCTTCATTGCAAGGGGACGTAAGGTAGAGTACTGCTCTCCACCATTCATCATCCACCACTTCCATGCAGGTTGCTCTATTGCCATTACTTGTACAAGATCATTCGTAAAAAGAGCTTCTTTTAATCTAAATGCAATCAATTCGGTCTTGAACGTTGGAGTAGAACATGTTAACCACGTGATAGAAATCGCTTACCACCTCTGTATTGTACATCATATCTAAATTCCAATACTCTAGAACGAGCATGTAAGCAACACTATGGAGTGGACTATGAGCACTCTTCCACCTTGCATAAAATTACTCTGCCAAAATTTTTTGTTGCTTGCTAGAGAATGGTAGTCGCCACTCCTTCTCTACTATAGACTCTTTCAGCTCTTTGGGATTTTCAAGACTCTGTTGGACTGAGCACCATGTTATCCACACTTTGCCCAAGTTTGGCACCCTTTGATCAAGATTGCGGATTTCCAACATAACAGGCATCATTACATGGTATGCATACATTACACTCCTCCACCAAGCAGCCTTGTTTACATTGACACGTAGACATGTAATTTTATCTTTCACTTTTTCTTTGTGCTCAAGCTGCCAATCATCAAAGACCGTGCAATTGAATGTGTCAATCATAGGGAATTTATTGTGGAGAAGTGATTCCAAGGTATAAAAGTGTGTGCAGAACCGTGATTCAACAGGAAGTTTCAACATCACTGACATGCGTATCCTATACAAATTGAGCACTCTTAGTCGTTTCAAGATAAATTCTACAACCTGACGTGTTGTATCAATTATTTTGGCGAACCATGTGGTTTCTTTGCTAGTGTACCAATCTTTGATTGCAAAAAGTTTAAATTGTGCATATTACAATCATTGACAAAAATGTGTGGAAACCAACTTCTTTATTAACTTACTGCGTTTTTTACAATTCTTTGTATTGTCCATGAATAAATGACTATTCAACACCAATTTGTTCATTATATTATCCAACTCAGACAAATGATCTGCTTTTATAATCTTTCCTTTGTATTCTTTCTTGTGTTATTCATATTTTTGTTCATTTAAATACATCTTTCAATCGTGAACAACCATCACTAACAATCGTACATCCTGAAAGTGAAATATTCCCAAGTATTATTTTGCCAACACGCTCTTTGACTTCGATGTAACATTTGTCCAAGAAAACATTTCGTATCATGTGATAAGAAGGAGTTGAAAATCCTGGGCCAAACTCACCAATTTTCTTCCAAGCAGCCTTCCAATGATTGCTATCTACCATGACTAAAGCACTTCTAGTAAAAAATATTGCTTTGGCAAGTGCAGTTTGTGCTTCTTCTAGAGACATCACTCGAAAGCTTTGATGTAATGATTTTTGATGCATTTGACTAAGTCCACCTTCATTGTGACGCTTAAAAGGAACACTACCTGGAATTTCCTCTCTCTGCGTAGGTTGTTCTCCAAGGTTAGTTGGCATCACTACAGGATTTGCGGAGTTAATTTTTGGCTCTGAGAACTCTTGACTCGAAGCCTCAGGGCTATATATCTATTGTCTCTTGCCACCCTTTTTGGCGAGCTCTTCTTTCAAACGCTTTGCCCTTGCAGGTGCACAAGCATGTTCACATTTCTTACAACTCTTTTTAACGCTGCCCAGAAAACGATCCTTAATACGTGGTGCACGCCTGATTTTGTTGTGTGACAAAATTTACATTGCCACTCCATATATCGGCCGCATATGTTGTGAGTATAATCCCACTCTTTGATAGGATCTTTTTTATTCTTGGGCTTCTTCGTACCACTTGTGCCCACATTTTGCTCCATTGCTTTTAAATTAAAACTGAAGACAAAAGGACCACATCTTCAGTTTTTGAAACATTTTTCTTATTTTCATAGTATATTAAAATTTAAAAAACTATTCAATATAAAAGTAACCATGATGCACAATATGAGATTTTCAATGCACGCTAGTCAATCCACATATCGATCACCTATATTGTGAGAAAACATACACATTGCAATACAGTCTATGCACGGCATTATAACTACAACAATGCCATGAATCTCTCAATGCAATTATTGTTATAATGATTATTTATTTGTCCACTTTGATTTGCAAACGATAAGACACATCTAATTTCAATTGCTACAAAAAACAAATGAAAGCAATAAACTATATGATTGGTCATTTCATGCACTAATAATCTATCATAATACATAATGCACTCTCCGTATAAACCAATGCATGAAGTAAAGCAAATAAATCTTCAATATAATCACTCAATTGAGGACTACCTGTACCCAGTGAAGGATTGTAGCCCCCCCATGCAAGCAATTTAATATAATAAAGCTTTTTTAATCCAACTAAGGATTATAGCTCTTATATTGTGGAGTGACAAGTGTAAATCAGCTCAAATCTATGATGATGAAAAATGCAAGACTTCAAGAATCTTTATATGCCCCGTACACTAGTTTAGGACATTCAACTCTTGACTATCAAATCACCATTTAAATATGCTCATCTTCTAAAACCAATTGCAACCCTCATTTCGACCAATGGCTTCTTCGCAATGAGCATGACTATCCAAGTTTTTAGTTGTTTTGGTTTCGTACCTTTATATCGGTAAACAAATTAAAAAAATTTAGAAGTGGTTACCGAATTAAGAATCACATTAATATGAAACCGCAGGGTAGACAGACATGTGAATAACATCCCAACCATCCTATATATAGACCCTTGGCCCTCTTCCATATATAGACCCCTTTACTGCATGTGTGTCCCGCACGTTGGCAGGGCTGTGCCCGCTTAGTCCTACCCTTGGCATGACATTACTCTCCCTTGGAGAAGCGTTTTAGTCCTCAAAAACACAAGTGGTGGTATCTTCATAAGAACACTAATGTTTTCCACTGTGGCATCACTCATGGATCCAACGGCTGGTTGGATCGGAACCCGATTCAATGAGAGGTTCAATGAAATCAAGAATAACATTTTGATTTCCCCACATTGTTGTCCATATGAAACCTTCTTGATTAACCGACCCATAACCAACATAGCGTGGAACTCCATTTAGAACTCACTTGAGAATGCTAAACGAGTTATCACAACTAAAAGGTGTCTAGATACATACCCAGGTTTTAAACTTTTTGAAGGTACTGGACGTGCAATAAGACCTCTGCTCAACTTTTCGTGAAAGTATCATGCTGATATACTTATCAACACCAACCAAGTCCTTGACTTGCTGTTGTTTCTTGTCAATTACCAACCTCATCCAAATTGATGATCAAGGTTGATAATCTGAGAATAATCGGCAGAGACTAAAACTAGTTGCAACATGCCTTTCATCATGTGAAACAAACTCCCAACCAGAAAGGTAACCGATCCAATTTTGTTGCTTCTTGCTAACGTATGCACTTAGCATATCCTTTAGAGTGGTTAACTAATGTATGCACTTAGCATATACTTTAGTACTAAATAGAATGCTTGTAAGCTACCCATACCACGTGGGATGAATAGCAGAGAATAAGAGTGAGGTGGTTTCCCCAATCAATTACAAACAGTCTTCCATGATTGATGATAACCGATGACTCACCAAGTGAGGTTCCAGCCGTATACTTATGTGCATCTGACTGAAGTAAACTCATAAAGTTTAGATCATCCAATCAAAACACGCATACTAAACCATTATTGTATATGGCAGGGCATGAACTCATAGTAAAACTACACGAGAGATTGCACTTGGAGTGCAAAAATATATAGAAAGAATAAAGTCCAGGAATTTGCATGCCTCTCCAAATTGACTTTCCACGGTACGTACGTGAAAGCCTTGCAACAAAAGTTGGATCATAACAGAATGTGAAAACTCAGTCAAACCTAGGTACCAACCATGAGACATTCTCATTGATATAGCACACTTGACTATTTGTAGAAACAACCATCCGTTACGTGGTGGTTTCATATCACTTGTAATCACAACAAGTTTGTACTTAGTATCCGACAATTTTTGGCCACTGAAATTGTTCTTGATATTGTGTACTCCAAATGGTCTAACAAATGGATGTAACCAACACCCAGGAACTTTGTCGCGACACATAATTAGGAATTAGACGCCAATGTCAGTCCCAGAGACTCATATTCTCCACATGTGGAATAACTCTCAAATAAAGATGTCGGAAAAAAGGACATCCTTCAAGTACGATATGTACTTGTGTGTGGAGGTAACTGCAAACACTCTACGATGTTGTGTGCATGATAGAAACAAACACAATGCCTTTATAATCACCCGATACACACTCTTGGGATGATAAACACACACACATACTACTGGGCACCACTCGGCTTACACAACCCACCAAGGCGAGACAGGGAACACACCGATGGAGTGAGAGGAGAGAGACTATCCATTTGCCCACTCCACACAGAGAGACACACACACACACACACACCCAAAAAAATCAGCTCAAAAGAGGATAATTTTGATATTTAGATACAATTGAGATTGTGCCAACACCAATGGGGCAAATAGCTCACACAATATGGGTAAAATATGCTAGATACAATCACAAATTGGAGCAGAGGCTTCGCTCATAGGAGAAACTTACACAACCAAAATAGCAAAAAAACAGTGAGGAATTTGGAAAAATGGACAGTGCCATCGTGTTCAAAACGTCCCAAAACCTAATTCTACAATGTCAAAGTGCTCAAATCCGACCTTGAATGAGCAGTTTATGGCCAAAACAGGCTCCACAAACAGCAAAAACTCAGTTACGACTGTTCCTCCTCTTCTCTCCACGTTTTTTTTGGTCTTCTCTCAGGTTTTCCAGTTCCCACACTTAGCTTTATTACTTGGGCACCATTGGCCTTTTAGTTGACCTCAAATGGACCCCGAACAGGCCAAAAAGTGGCCTCGTAGTGCATTTTTGTTACCTTATTGCATCATCCGTACACCTGGTACTCAACTTTTTCCAATAATGCATCCTACAACTATGTGAAGTGGCCCCCAAATATAGTCCTCATGATGATCTCTTTGCATAATTATCACAAGAAAACACCCACGTTGTGTCGGTACTTATCCACGTGCAAATATTGACCCCATTCGACCTCCTGACGCCACTAGATGCCATCTGACGCACCTGCTTACCTCATGTCATCGACCCGCTGATAGCTTCCTCAAGAAGTTTTACGCACTACCAAATCCTCATTATTATATAAAAAACACACTGATACTGGTGACGATGAAAATCGATGCGCTATGTCCATGTTGTCCTACCTGTACACATGTGGGCCCCATGTAACCACCTGGCTCTTGAAAATGGGAAATTCTTTATTTGATGCACCATGCATGGGTATGTACATATGCACAATCACTTCTTCCAGAAAACTCATAACATAATTTTCCCATCCCCGCGCCTGCTAGATCATCCATGATCAGCAGCAGCAAAAAGAGATATGAGACTCGCCGCATCACAGGTCTCCCCATCCCTTACATACATTACTTGCAGACAACTCATCTTGCTCCACCATCATCGATCTAGAATGATACATTTAAGATGCAATCCATTTACCCTTGACTTATGTAAAATCCCATCCAGGTTAGCCAGTTGATATGCACCATTTGGGAAACACTCGACCACCTTAAAAGGGCCTTCCCACTTAACTTGAAACTTCTTTTGGAAGGTGTTGTCTAGCTTACTGTTGTAGCACAAAACCAAGTCATGCTTCTTGATACCCTTACTTTTGACCTTTTCATTTATCTTTGCCAAACCCTTATACTGCATCTACCCATAATGTTCCAAAGCACGCATCCTATCCAGTTAAACCTCTTGTAACTATAAGAGCCTCTCTGTGAATGCATCATCGGAATGCCCAAGCAACTTCTCTAACATCTTGACTGCAGGAAAATCTACTTCCATAGGCAATAGTGCTTCCTTTCTATATACCAAATGAAATGGAGTAAACCATGTACCTGTCTTCATCGAAGTACGGTAAGCCCATAATGCACTAGGCAATTCCAAATCCCAATTCTTGCCTTGGTGCTCTGTCTCTTTCGAAAGAATTTGTATCAACTCACCATTGAATATTTCATTTAAGCCATTACACTGCAGATAACAAGGAGTGGTATGCTGGTGCCTAATCTTCATCTTCGCGCATAAAAAGTTGAGCAGTTTAGCTCTAAATCTTGGCCTCTTATCTGAAAGTAGTGAGGCGGTTCGGGGCGGGCAACAAGAGAGGAGACCTCTAAACACCCCTCAAGGCTCCCGTGCTGCTCAATTGGGGCTGGGGCAACCACAAGCACAACACAACAACCAACCCATAGCCAAACCCAAACAAGATAGGGGCACCACCTAGTTAGAGAGCAAACTAGGACGCAAAAGAGGAGAATCCCTTAGCAATACAAGCAAGAAGGAAGGATACACTATCACTAATTTAAATGCTACAAATACACACACCAAACACACAAGAAAGAGAGAGATCTTTGTGCAAGAATTTAGCTTCAATTTTAATGATTGACGTGGGTGTATGAACAGCTTGGAGGAGAGTCAAGAGACACAATTAAGTTTTATGATGTTGCAAACTACACATTATCTTAGGGTTATGGGAGACCTCTCACCATACAACCCTCTTATAATGTTTTCCCAAGCAACAAAAACAAACACAAGAGCTCTTGATTCACATACAAGCAGATACTACAAAAGAATCTCAAAATGAAAACGCGTCACCTTAAACCAAACGAGATGAGGTTGCCAAGCGTAAATTGGAGAGACTCAAGAGATTTTTGACCCGCAATTTACACCCAACTTATTGATTAAATTGATGCACAAGAGTAGGTACAACTTTGATTGGAAGTTATGAATCACTCACTCCCTTGCAATGTTACAACTAGCTCAAAGAAGCTTTCCTATACACCACATGTAATGGTGCATAGAGAGCTCACTCTCACTCCCTAAAACTAAGATGGTGAATGGCACGCTCAAAGTAGTGAGCAATAGTGTAGGGATCCTTCCATTTAAAAAGGGAGAAGGGCTCTATTTATAGGTGAGGAGAGCCCTAATTAGGATTATACCTAATCAACATTTTCATAGAGAACCATGTTTATGAAATTTTTTATATGTTCTTATGAGAGTGGGGCTCTCTTGTCTCTTGAGTCACATGGATGTGGGCTCAAGAGGAGAGTTTTATTGAGGTGAAATAGAGAAGATTCTAGAGAGGTGAGTGATTTTTTGTGTGAGGTTGCCTACTCCACGGTAGAGTAGAGTGGATGCAATTTACAAAAAAAAGGGTTAGCAGTTAGTGTTAGTAGTTTGAAGTTAGTAGGATGGGGTAAAATTACATGGCATATGCACTCAAGGTGCATTATATAATTTATACAATGATAAAAAGTAAAAGAAGAATGAGAATATACACAATTTGGTGGAAACCACAAGATGTAAATGAAATTTTCCACCTTCTCCTCCAGTGAATGAAGCGGTTGTAGAACTTTGTCGGTGCAGTTCTTGTGACCATGGGAAAGTTTAATTCTCCATGATCAAACTTCTCCTTTTGCAGGGCTTGAGCTTGGTTATTTGCTGTTTTTTTCTCTTTTTGAAAGGATGAAGAGGTTATGGTAATATGAATTTGATTCTAGAGAGAGAAATTGAGCTATATGTGTGTAGAGATGATAATCTTTTGAGCTATGGAGTAAGGAGAGATGAAAATGGTGAAGAAGATGAAGTAAGCCATGAAAGTTGTAGGTTTGAGTGAGGGATGGAGAGGAATGAGTGTATGTGTGTGGAAGTGGGAAAGGAGGTGAGAGAAGACTATGGGTTACTTTGTGAGAAAAGTGGGCAGACTGGGGTCCACTCAAAAAATCATATCTCACCAGTGGTTGATCCAAAAACCACCAAAATTTTTGAGGTGATTATTCAGCTTTTTTTCCACATTTTCTCTTTTGACCACCGCTCCAAATTCGGAGTGGAGATGGGTGCCAAAAATCTCACCAAAAAGCCTGTTTTTTATGCTTGCAAAAGTCTTTTAGTGGCCCCCTCCTTTGTTGAATTTGTACAATGCGTCCAAGAGTGAGCCCCTCCTTTGTCATATCATAATACAAAGCATCCAAGTTGCCCTTTACACATGCATGGAGGAGGATTATTGGTGAATAAATCAATATATACATGGTGGGACTAGTGTATGGACTATTCATGGATTTTAGCTCAATGAGCACATGGTGTTAGAATAATTAGTAAAAATAAATAATAAAAAATATGGAGATATTATGGATATGGAAATATATTGGAATGATATGGTCCCTCTTTGTATTATTTTGGGTGAAAGAGGAAAAGGTATACAAGTAAATGAAAATAATATAATAAACTTGACTATGGGAGTAGAAATCATTTTTTTTGTTTTCACGAGGGTGAGGATGAAAATGTGGGGGTGATTTGTATAAAAGAAAAATATGGGGTGGTATGTACACATTGGAAAATATATACTTATGGTGTAAGAGGATGAAAGAAGGCATACACAGGTTTAGTAAAACACACACCTAAGTATACATATTTAAATAAAATATCAAAATAATTATAAAAAATCTATATTTAAGCCATATATACAATGCAATATTTACACACAAATAGGCCATAATATATTTTATTTTTTTGACTCAACTAACCCAAATTACTAGCTAGCTAAGGATTTTAAGGAGATATGGGAAAAATTCCCTAACTCACACACGCCTATGTACAGTGAAATGGTAGGGATAGCCACAGTGTTTGGGTGATTTTGGTAGGGTGAGGTAGCTTACTATAGCAATTACGGAGAGCCGAAAAACGGCTATTAGTAGCTGCAATGGCACCCCAAACTTTCAACATATTTCATTGTACACAAATTTTGCCACATCCTTTGCAGTGATTTGTTTTTGCTATAGCCTCTGCCCATCTAGAGAGATAGTCCACTACAGTCAAAATATAGATTTTGCCCTTGCTTCTGATAGGTAATGAGCCTATTGCATCAATCCCCCACTTTTCAAACACATCAAACGCCATAATGGTTTTTTGTAGCTCTGGCTTCAACACTCTCTTCCCAAATGCTTGACACCTATTGCAAGACCTACACCAATGTTGAACATCCTTGTGCAAACTAGGCCATACATACCCCTCTTGCAAGATCTTATTCAAGGTGATCTTTAGAGAAAAATGTCTGCCACATGCACCTTCATGATTATCTTCCAACACTCTATAAAGCTCCTCCCGCCAAGATACACGTCTCAACACGAGATCAGCCCCTTTCATGTATAAAACATCACCAATAAATTTGTAAATGTATGCTCTACGCACAAAACCATACTTATTAGACTTCTGAATGTCCTATGGAATGATTCCTGTTAGCAAAAACTCCTCTTCTTGAGCCAAACTTTCCCGGCCATGATAAAGAGGTAAATTGGTCCTCAACACAAATAGCTCCCCAATCATGCTTTGAGCTGCTTCATGTGCCTCTCCATTTAGAGCACGTTCAATGTGTCTGATCCATGCTTAAAATTTTTTTAACAGGCCTTTAATTCTGAAACACATTTCCTTCAATGAGGTGTTCTTGCTCTTTCACACACCCAACACTTGCTTCACAACTAACAAGGCATCACCTTTTATGCTCAACCTTCTAATCCCATGCTTCAAACAAATGTGTAATCCGGCTTCCAAAGTAGCATATTCAACATCATTGTTACTATGTGCATCCAACTTGGACCCTCTTCTTCATACTAGCTTCCCCTCTGGATCGTAAAGTGCTATACCCCCTGAAGCCGCATCATGGCTCTTTCTGTATGAGCCATCAAAGAACATCACATATGCATTGCTGATCTGTGGCACTTCTTCAACTACCTTTCTCACCACCTCTTCCTTAACAAGAAGGGGATTCTTCTTGTAAGCCAGCAAATCAGCTAGGGTAGCTCTTGTACTGTCTTCCACTAAAAAAAGAGAACTCAAACTCTTGCATCTCAATTACCCATTTCTTGACCACATTTGACATGTTAGTGCCATTAATTAACTGTGGCAAAAAGGCATAACTCATCAAGAAAACAAAAGGTTGTGGTAGCAAGTAATGATGAAATGGTCGACAAGCAAATATTACACTGGCCATCACTAGCTCTACTTCTAAGAATTTTCTCTCTGCTACTAACTTCACTCGGCTTGCACAATACACTGGCCTCATATAATGGCTGCCCTTCCCCTTTTGCAATAGCATGGATACAATGGCATCATCCCCTACTGATAAATTTACATAAAACTCTTGCTCCCAATCAGGAGCTTGCATGGCTAACAACCCCCCTAACACCTCTTTCACCTCTTGAAACACTTCTTCACACTTGTCATCCCGTTGCAATGGGTCATGCTTTGCCACTTGTTGTAATGGATAAAGAAGTTGTGAATAAAATGGAATAAACCGTGCCATATACTTCACATTGTGTATAAAGGTTGCCAATTTCTTTGTACTCGTAGGTGATGGAAGAAGAATAATAGACTTAACCTTGTCTGGATCAGTCTCAATGCCATTTTTTGACACCATATGGCTCAATAACTTCACCCTTGGCTGTGCTAGATGACATTTTTTTGGATTTATTGTCCTCCACATTCATCATATGGAGCCAATACCATCTGTAGCTTCTCATGGTGTTCAACCCTACTGCTGTAGACATAGAAGTCGTCCATAAAAGCTTTGACACAACTACCAATGAATGGTTCCAATATCCAATTTGCTCTCTCTTGATAGAAAGATGGTCCATTTGACAACCCAAATGGCAATACCATGTAGCAATAACAGCCCCATGGCGTAATGAAAGTTGTCTTTGTTCGGTCTTTAAGAGAAATCTTCAATTGGAAATAGCCTGAAAAACCATCACACACAGTGTACCTCTCATAACCTACCACTGAATCCAAGATTTGATTAATGAATGGAAGAGGATATGGGTTCTTCTTAGTGGCTGCATTTAAGGGTTTAAAATATACACAAATCCTCCTCTTTCCATCCTTCTTTGGACTAACTACTACTGGACTCACCCATTCTGTGGTCTCCACAGGGACTATGAACCCTGCCTTCACTAACTTGTCCACCTCTTCCTTGAAGGCTTCCATATGCTCTTGATCCATCCTTCTTAGCCTTTGCCGCACTGGCTTAGCACCCTTTTTCATCTCTATATGCATCTCTTTGCCCTTGAACCCTCTGATATCTTCATATGAAGTAATGAACAAATCAGGAAAACTATTCAGCATGTGCAAATATATCTCCTTCTCCATAGCTGAGAGGTCTCCACTGATCATTTGTGTCATTAATTCCTGCTTCTTTGACAACTCAACCTTGGTTTGCATCAGCCCTTCAATCACTTTATAAGGCTCTTCACTTTCATCTTCAACCTCATTTGCAAATGAGACTAAACCAGACTCATGGGTTTCTTTGTCCATCAAAAGAAATGCAACATCAACATCCTCATCATTTCTGGTAGTACTATCACTGTCCTCATCAGTCACTTTGGAATAGTCTTCATCACTAGACTCATCCTCATCTTCATAAGGCTCTTCCAATACTTTACTTGTGTCCATATTATATAGCTTCTTGGCACTTGTCTTTCCATAGAGGCTAATCGTACCAGGTCTCCAATCTTGAACAGCTCCCACTGTAACCATGGTCTGCCCAGTATAATAGGATATGCTCCCAACCCCGTCGGCATCACATGAAAATCAACCACCACCTTTGCATCATACGCCTCCACTTCTAAGCTCTTCACAACACCCAAACATTTTACTTTTTAATGGTTTGCCAATCTGATATGAAAGCCTGACACCCCAGTCACTGTAAGACCCATCTTCTCAACGCATGAGAGTGTTATGACACATATTTGGGCTCCGCCATCCACATAACCTTGTCCTAGATTTTTTCTTTTGTGCCACACATCTACTATTGGGAAAATGTCTGGTAGCTCGTCCATTGCCAACACCTTTACTGAACCTCTCTCTGGTTCGTTCTCCATTGGGTTAACCATCCTCTTCCACTGTCGCTGTAGCTTAGGCACCATCTCTATAAGCTGCCCAAAAGTAGCATCTGCCTTCCTGCTTGTGATATCCTCCTTCAAGTCATAGCTTAATTGCCCATCCCCTAGTGGAAAATCTAAAACATGAAACTTGCAACGATCCCTCCTTTTTCTCTTGGCCTTGACATCCTTGCATTGATGGCTCTTTCCCTTCTTCTTACTAGGACCTGGGGCACTTCTTCCTTCCTTGTACTCTGTGGTCCTCTTCCCAATAGGCATCACTAATGTATCCTCTAACTTTGATTCCTTCTCCAAGGTGACTACACTTATCACTTTTGTCTTTCCCTTTTCCTTTTGGGTTAATCCATTGGTTCCTTCTTCTCCCTTAATTTCAATGCCATAACCATTTGACCTAGTTAGCACATATCTTGGCAATGGATACATGTCTCCCCCCATCCTTGGTGGCTTATCACATTGCGGATTGATGTGGCCCAACTCTCTGCAATTATAACATGTGGACGTCTGCCTCTAGAACCTACCATTGCTTTGTTCAACACCATTCCTAGGTCTTTCTTCACCTCCCGGGGAGGTCACCTAATAAAAATGTAACCTATCACGTGAGTTCAACAGAAGGGTATTTAAAGTTTTTGAAACTTATAGAAATATATATATATATATATAGGGCATTCTTTTTTCACATTTGAAAAAAACTTACAGATTTTAAAAGAAAAGGGTACATTATAATTTTAACATAATTCACAGATAAAGGGTTTTACAAACATGTCTTGAACACACGTGATATGGTAGTTTTAACACATAGTGAACCCCCCGAGATTCACCTCCTGACTAATTTGCAAACCTCCCCCGACCTCGATTATTTCCCACATTACCTAGCAGGTTAAGGCTGAGATTATTCACTAAATCTACCACTTGCCTCATGTCTTGCCTTAGCCCATCATCTTGCATTGCTGTAGTGACCATTGTTGGCATAACTTGAGGAGTAATAGAAACCACTGGTTCAGGATGAACCCCTGGCATGCGACCTTGCAAAGACTCCATAGGCTGAAATTCAGACCTCATGGGAAACGATTCTACTCCTAGTCGACTCATTCTTCTCAGCTTCCACTCTTTGTTCCTTGCTACCTCTAGTGCATCTTCATATGTCCTAGGCTTCTTTAGCTCCACTCTCCAACGTATATTCTCCCAAAGACCAGCCAAGAACCTGTCTTCTTTCTCATGTTAGGTGGGGGTACCTGTGGTGCTAACGCCTTGCACATCCGCTCCCGTGCCAATGAAAACTTACGTATGTACGCATCTACCGGCTCACCTTCCTTTTGCACCAAACCCTGTACTTCTTGCCACACTTTGTCAGGCTCTTCTGTTTTCACAAACTCCACTTTCAATCCATGCCTTACATTGTTCCAACTTAATCTCACAGGTGGATCAGCCACACTCAACTCCTCTTCAAATGCTTTGGACCAAACTCGTGCATCATTCTTCAAACAAATTTGGAGAAGACGTAACGTCTGTGCAAGATCGTGAATCTGATTGCTAATGCAGGCAAACTCCATCTTTTCCAAAAAGTCTTCCAAATCTTCATCACTTCTTCCATGAAATTACGGATAAGAGAAAGCCATGGCCACCCAAGTTACGATGCTTTGAGAACCCCTTCTAACACAGGTGCAAGAACTCGAAACTTTTGACTAACTCAATCCCTAGAAACTTCAATGGAGCTTGTCTTTAGATAAGGACAAACACATGCACATCAAATGAGTTCTCATAGTTAATCATCAGAATTACAACAGGCAAAGAACATTCCAATATCTCTCTTAATCTTCTTGGCCCGAACATAAAGATTATGCGCTGTTGGAAAAAATATCTTCCTGGACACATGAACATTTATCTGGATTCTTTGTGTTAAATGAAAAGGAGTGAATTGAGGTCCGTTTTGATCATCCATTAAAGCCAACCATGCAGCTTCTAAGAAGGCACATCTGACTTATCCTCTGATTTTGCCAAAATTTCAGCAGCATAACATTATAAATGGCTGAAAAGATAAAAAACCAGCCATCACAACTTGGAAAATTTTAGCAAAGTTTCTCTATAAGTAGAGCATTAAGAACCCAAAATATAGACTGTATAAGTATGCATAGCCTGCCAACAATAGAACCCGAGCATCAAGTAGGGATCACTAGTACATAGCCTATGGTGAGGTCACAAAAAGGGTGCTCCAGCCACCTGTATCACCGAAAGGATCTCACATTCGAGAATCCCCCACCTCAATAAAACCTCACGATATTGACCCTCTCACGAAATCTCGTATAGTCAAGTTTCAGAAATGACTATCTCACGCTATTGACCCTCTTATGCAAATCTCGTATAGTCGAGTTTCAGAAATGACTATCTTCTAGACCAAGTCTCAAAAATGGCCAGGACTACCAAATAAAACCAAGTATGGCTCTGCGTACAATGGCGATTTCCACAAGTAACGTACAATACCAGTAGACAATGCGCTCAAACAGGTGCCAAATGATGCATACCCACAACGACTATAAGTGACTCCGCTGTCAGTATATCACTCTACTTCAGCTACTTGTACTTGTGTGAATCACCTGTACCTGTACATGTACCTGTAACCTGTAACCTGTAATCTGCAACCTATAATCCAAAAGCTGAAGGTACTCCAAGAAGATCCTCTGTGGGGGCGCCAAAAGAATGTTATTTGGGATGGAAACACACACAACGCCTCTATAATCACCCAACAAAAACTCTTGGGATGATACACACACACACACACACACACACACTATGGGGCACCACTCGACTTACACAACCCACCTGGCGGAGACAGGGAACACGCTGATGGAGTGAGAAGACGAGAGACTATCCATTTTCCCACTCCACACAGAGAGACACACATGCACCCACCCACAAAACTCAGCTCAAAAGAGGAGAATTTCTGATGTTTAGATACAATTGAGCTTAGGCCAACACGAATGGGACAAATAGCTCACACAATATGGGTAAAATATGCCAGATACAATCACAAATTGGAACAGAGGCTTCGCTCATAGGAGGAACTTACACAACCAAAACAGAAAAAAAATAGTGAGTAATGTGGAAAAATGGACAGCACCATCGTGTCCAGAACGGCCTAAAACCCTAGTGTACAATGTCAAAGTGCTCAAATCCGACCTCGGATGAGTAGTTTATGGCCAAAAGAGGCTCCAAAAATAGCAAAAACTCAGTTGCATCTATTCCTCCTCTTCTCTCCATGTTTTTTTTGTCTTCTCTCAGGTTTTTCAGTTCCCACACTTAGCTTTATTACTTGGGCACCTTTGGTCTTTTAGTTGACCTCAAACGGACCCCGAACAGGCCAAAAAGTGGCCTCGCAATGCATTTTATTTACCTTTTGCATCATCCGCACACCTGGCACTCAACTTTTTCCAATAATGCATCCTGCAATCATGTGAAGTGGTCCCCAAATATATTCCTCATGATACCCTCTTTGCATAATTATCACAAGAAAACACCCACGTTGTGTCTGTACTTATCCACGTGCAAATATTGACCCCATTCGACCTCTTGACGCCACTAGATGCCATCTGATGCACATGCTTACCTCATGTTGTCGACCCACAGATAGCTTCCTGGAGAATTTTTACACGCTACCAACTCCTCATTATTATAGAAAAAACACACTGATACTGGTGACGATGAAAATGATACACTATGTCCATGTTGTCCTACCTGTACACATGTGGGCCCCACGTAACCACATGGCTCTTGAAAATGGGCAATTCTTTATTTGATGCACCATGCATGGGTATGTACATATGCACAATCACTTATTCCAAAAAAATCCTAACAACGTGAGTGAGAGAAACGCTCATTATCATTGCTCCACACTAGCTAAACCGAACTCCTTGAGTTCCTAGACCATGTTCTATCCCATGCGACAAATGTGCCATACAGAACCCTACCATGTAGGTCTGTAACTATGTCAACAAGAATCAAACTTGGCATGGTATCTTGATGAGCAGTGAAGACAAAAAGTGACAACACTTTCCCAGAATGCTATTGTCTTACATGACCTTGTCACGTGGCTGAAGAGCAAGCTGGATGAAAGCCTTCTAGACCTTGTCACATGGCTGAAGAGCAAGATGGATGAAAGCCTTCTAACTTAAACATCCCTTTGTTAGAATCTACGTAGGTAGACCCCTTGGCAAGACCCTTTATTGAAACTGTTGTACGAGCTAATAACGGTAATCAACACAGGCGACCGTGTACAAAAGTAGTTGGAATCAACTTGACACGTTGAATTTGTCCATTACCCCTTGGTAGTTTGTGGACTTCTTTCCTTGAAAGTAGAAGTTTGATGGATCAAACTGTGATCCTCGATGCCTATGGAGTGATTTAGTAATCACCCGCTGGGTCTTACTCCAAAACTGTGCTTCCATAGACACTCATAGTGCTATAGAGAGAACAAGAGATCCACACAAGTGAGATGCCTAGCTCTTATGGACAACCATGCTGTCTCAAATGTTTTCTGCCTCTAGACCCCGTGGTATAGTTCAATTGATGTGAGTTTAAGATTATTAAAAATTCAACTCGAGCGTCACACTTAAAACATGTAGTGCTAACAGAACACCCAAAAGATCTGGAATGGCAAGACTCTTGCTTGGCCATTAACATCGATGGGGACTCCACTGGGTAGATTGGTACAAGCTAGAGAACAATCACCCAAGGAATGCCAACAATTGGGTCTTACCCTATATCTGACAATAGATCTTAGCCAGCTTCTGTGGCTCATAGCCCTTATGTCAATTAGTGTTCAATTGATGAACCGATGAAGACTAAGTTGGATGGCATCTTGGCCAATTTCAAGTTAAGAGTTAGAGCACCTTGGCTCAGGCTGACTCACAAACAAAACATGTAGCAAACATTTCTTAAAACGTTTTCATTATTTTTTGAGAGAAGTAAGAGAGAGAGAGAGAGCATGTGTGGCTGAGGAACTTTTCTTAAACTATTATGACGTGTATAGCTGGTACCCATGCTCGTATGCATCTTATGCCTAGCGTGCAACTTATCCTATAAGCATGCAACAATCTGCCTTTTTGACGCTCTCATAAAGAGAGGTAACAGAAATCACATCGGAATCGACCTACTGTGTAAGGGGCGTAACGGTACTAGGAGAGCTGAAATATGGCACTTTGCTTAAGGAATTAATTCCTAAAATTAGGTTCTTTTTAGTGTTGTTGTGCGTTGACACCAACCAAAAATCATGTTAAACAATCCATAACTTATCTTGTCCGTGACAGAGTGTCTGGTGTTATAGCGGAAGCATATTTCATGAGGCAGTAGAATTGAATCCACCCATTTAGCATGTCGTGCATGAAAAATTTTAAGCCCTTGGCTATTAGGAAGGTTTCAAGAGTGAGAGACAAAACCATAATTGCCTTGCACAATCCGTACTCGTAGTGATACATTACAACAGAATGGTGCCACATCAAAAATGTGGGCATAAATTTCCATTTTACCAGTTCCGCAAACGTGTGTGCCAATGCCCTAAAAAATGAAAGCCTTGCTTGGGACATTTCCCTTGTAGATATGTACATGCCATGCATGATAAGAATTTGCAAGGGCTAACTCTAGAGTGTTGTACGTAACACAACAGTTTTGTATGCACTTTATGAGCAACTTGGAGACCAAGTGAGCCATGCTCTAGCATAACAATTAACAACTGCATACTGAGAACTAATCAAACAAGAAAAGTGCAACAAATATTCATACCTTGTCTTTGAAGGTCAGCGACAAATATTATTCACGTCCTCATCGTCGCAACTTCTTGAACGCAAGAGATGCATCACCATTGATGCTTCAGCAACTCGAAAAACTAATAGAGATTTCTTGAAAACACAACTTTGTTGTGCATGGTTTTCTTGACGATGGTGCAACAAAGCGTGTACGAGGTGCATGCATGCCGTTCTTTGCCCATGGCGGTCAGCTCGGGCATGCCTTGGGTGAGACAACCCCCTTGGGTGGTCCCTTGGCCCAAGTGTTAAAAAAATAATAATGAAATAAAATAAAAAACTCCCACCAGGTTGTGGCGGCAGCTACATAGGGAAAACTTCCATAACACTCATGCTACACCGGTTTTCTTGACCCTCTCCAGAAACGAGAAAGGCCATTCACTGCCTGGAAAATCCATCAAGCCCAAGATGAAGCAGTTTTGTGCAGGTCAAAATTCAGCCTCGTCTGTGTGCAAAAGTCGCTTCTCGTGGCCCGATTGTCGGCTCCTCTCCAAACGAGTTTGCCATGAAAACACCGATGAGAGAGCGAGAGAGAGAGAGAGAGCTAATAGAAATCATGCAAGAGAGATAATCGAAATCATGCAAAAGCCCAACTTCTTCCTCCTCCATAGCTTCCCCCCTCCTCCCTGAGCTCTGATACCAATGTGAGACCGCAAGGTAGACAGACATGCGAATAACCTCCCAACCATCTTATATATAGGCCCGTGGCACTCTTCCATATATAGACCCCTTTACTGCATGTGTGTCCGGCACGTTGCCAGGGCCGTGCCCGCCTAGTCCTACCCTTGGCATGACATTCAACGGGCCAAAAAAGGGACCTGTGACTCTGTAACCTTAGGTCCATTCACAAGGAGATCACTATACCTGGCACTCGGATTCACTCCCCAAGGATTTGCCTAGCTAAAAGACCACGGTTGGAACACTGTTTACTATATATAATTACTCTCGTCGGGTTTTTTCATTTTTTTTGGCAGGCGCGCCGTGTATTTGCAGAAGCTCCACAGGCTCGTCCAGAAAATGAAAAAGCCCGGCGGGCCCCGTCGGGAAGAATATAAACCTGGGAGGGCTAACCAGCTCCATGGGTTTTTGTAGGTCATAATCAAAGTTACATTAACAATTAACGTGATCATGTGATTTTCTTGTGTAAATACTAGAGTTATTGGCGTAATCACACGATCGTGATTACATTAATGAAATCCCTAGTAGAGAGAGAGAGAGAGAGAGAGAGAGAGAGAGAGAGAGAGAGAGAGAGAGAGTATGTATATGCACGAAACAAAATCCAAGAAAAGGAGAGGGAACTTATATAATCTTTAACAAATGGTGCTAACATTTGCAACTTTCTACAAGGGCCTTAATGGCTTGCCAAAGGCCCTAGGTTGCTTTGTCCGAGTGTGTTTGTACGAGGATAAAACCTGACTTCTAATCTCTTTTTTTCAATACTAAATTCTTATCAAACCACCAGATAGTCAAATGTATCTTTTTATTCCCATCGATGTAGTTTAACATTGTTTACAATGGATGCACACACACACACACACACACACACACACACACACACACACACACACACACATACACAGTTTTCTTGATAGAGATAGATAAAAGATATGATTTTGCGAGAGAGAGAGAGAGAGAGAGAGAGAGAGAGAGAGAAGAATACACAAATATTTGATGGAGCATAGGCACAATAGTCGTACATCTCTTTATTCTCTAATATCGACAGAGTATAGAATAATGTATTATTGATGTATGTTACTAAGAAGATGGATGGTCGACCATGAAGTATAACCGCTTGGCCATAGTCAGTGGTATTTATTCCAACAACCCCCACTTAAAGGTCATTGTGATCCTAGGTGACAAAAAACAAATGATGTATACAAACATGCATAATTGTGAAGAATGTTAGTGGCTTCATACTATAGCTATCCATTCAATGCAATGTGAAAACTTTTGTGACGCTATGCTCTTTGTAAGAGTATTTACATGGTGGGTGTTGTTGGTATGAAGTTTGACTACCTTAATCCACTTGTCTACCTCACATGAATGTGTTTTGTTTTTGCATGAAATACAAAATTCTTTGCCTCACAAATGGTATTATAATTATCACAATGCAAGAGAGTATGCTAACCTTTGATGTCCAAATCCCACTAAATGTGCCAACCATACTACTTCCTTGTTGGGTACCACTCTTTCTACCACTCATTTTCTTGTAAATATGTGTGTATGATACTCCCTCTCACCCCTCACTCATCCTAGCTAGACTCTATAATATAAGAGGACGTGCAATCTTGAAGGCATGAACTCTAAGAAATAGCTAAACTTCTCCAACAATTACAAAGACATAGATAGATGTTGTGTGCTTTATTGCACATGTTGAAGGTTGGAAACTTGCCTGTGCACTGTGTGTGAGTTTCGAAAGGTTGCAAGCACACAACTAGAGAGTCATAGCAAGCTCAAAGAAATAATGGTGTGGCACTCACTGCTCAATGCTTCCGTCGTACAGGATCCTATGAACTTAAGAAGAAGGAGCCTCCGCCTATGTCGCACTCAACCACCTTGCTGCCGCTGATGTTGCCACAATGCTCAATCACTCTCTCTCTCTCTCTCTCTCTCTCTCTCTCTCTCTCTTAGGTGATAGGATGTCCGTGAGGGTTAACATGCCCCCCTTCGTGATGTAGATTCCATCATAGGAAGCTATTGAGATGAAGCCCGTTCATCGAGGTGGAAGAGCATCCGAGATTGAATTTCCTTAGCCCTCTTCAATCACTGCAAAATCAATCAAAATTGGCACAATGACTGTATTCTCATATATAATTAAAAAGCATATGCAGTTGTAGGCACAAAAATTGATTGGTAACAGAATATTAAACGATTTGTCAACAATAAACATTAAACGGTAATATTATCAAACGCATAGCAGTTTTAAAGGTAAAAAACTAAGCAAGTTTGGGGTCCGTAATTTAACGATCAAAAGGCACTAGAGGTCAACTATTAATACCATGGTCAAGCTTCTCAATTTTCTCTCGTCAATTAAGTTGTTTAATTGCGAGAGCCAAGTATTTCGTGTTTGAGGGTTGACTAGAGGCTATACCTAGAATACCTTGTAGTTAAGCTACAAATAAAAGGAATTGCTCATGAAATCATCACCTAGAATTATTTCCTTTTCTTTGACCCCCCCAAAGTCTTTTCACATTGATTCAATTTTGATGTGCGTGCTTAATTTGTATGCCTTGGGTTTTTTTCTTTTCAAAGAGAATCGCCCACATTGGGATTTTACATTGTGGCACTTTTGGTTCTTTTTGTTTGTTCATTTTCAGCATTTTAATTTTGAACTTTGGGGGGTCATATGACATTGTTACCCTCCCCAGGCTCATCACACTAGTAAACTCCGTTTATAATACTTAAGCTAAAGGTCAATAGGGACAAACCCCACTAGAAAGCTAAAGGTCAATAGGGACTAAGCCCACTAGAAAGCCCTAATACATTGCACACAATGCTGCCTAAATTGGATTAAGAATTTAAAGTAACCATTGATTATGAGGAAGACATTCCCCATGGTATTAAGAAAAGATCTCTAACTCCTAACTTGGTCAAACTATCTCAATTAGTCTGCTTGATTCTAAAACCTAGACAAGGAATTATGATAGAAAATTATATATAATCTAATGTTTAATCTAAGAAATTGTGTTGAATATTGTGCTACCAATCACATTTAAAGCAGACAAACATCGATGCTAAAAAGAAGAAAAGAGGAAATGCTAATGGACAAGAAACACCTGTTCGTGTTGATGATTGCGCTCAATTTGAAGAGTGAACAAAAAAAAGATTCCATGAAGCTCAAAATCCTAACAATGGCAACGCGTTCGTGTACACACTAGAAAACACAAGGAATACCTCTAGGAGGCACATTGGTGGGAAGAGGCACCAACCTTTATTGAACACAATTAAACAATATAAGGAACCCCTAACCTAATTATTTGCATCCCCTAGAGAGTCAAGGGAACAGGATATATGAATAGATGGACGTGTCGCCCTAGGTCTAAACCCCTATCCTTGTCATCATCGAGAAAAAACATTTATCATCCGTGAGACCATAGGTGCCATCCGTGTAATCATGAAAAATATTCTTTATCACATTAAGGCACAAATGTTCACTAAAAAGGTCACTAGACGTTGTTGGGAAACAAGCAAACTAGAACACCTCTATAGCGATGTCACCCAAGAGAGTTGAAAGAGAACTAAAAGACACCAAAAGCTTTGCAAAATCCTTTTGAAACACCACAAGTCCAATAGGAGTAGACCCTTGGGAATTTACTAGCCATCGCCCACCCAAGAGAATGTGTTACATAGGAGCAACCCTGTCAAAGCACGGATTTACAGCACACGCCGACCAATGCATATGAAGACAAGAGCCTCTCCTTTCACAATTGAACATCACAAACCCACAACTGCAACATCAATTCCACAATTCATAGATACATGCCCTCCGAATCTGTGTACACACAATTTTCCACTAGGCTGCATTAGGAAAAGTTTGGACTAAAAAATGGGCCTTGTAAGAATTGTTGATGTGGCATAGCTTCCTAAAAGTGGCCCATCGGTAAATTTTTTGCAAATAAGATCCAAACTTGTCGGAGGTTGGATATTTAGAATCTACTCTTCAAATGCTATCTATTGATATAGCATGCATGTATCGAACATTGCCTTCATGTAGCTCTAGAAAAAGGTGATTTTAGATTACCGTAACGGTAACAAAACTTGGTTGATTGAAAAAAAAATGGCATAACTTTCATAGAAGTCATCCAAACGTTTTGGACCTTGGCTATTTAGAATCCATTTTTCAAGAACTTTCTAATGATAAGTCATATCATGGGTTCTAAGCAATATTTAGAGGGTCTATCGAGTTGATTTCTTTTGTATAACTTTGATGATGTGGCACTCTTAAAAGGCCCAAAAATGAGTTCAAAATTTTCCTAATGCCATAGCCATAACCCTGCAGAGAACTAGTCGTAACCTGATGAGCACAACTCCAATTAATGCACTTTAAAGCTTGAGAGAAAGCTTGAAAAATGATTGGCAAGAAAGCTGAAGATGACCAAAATTGATTCCATAAGCCGCCATGAGAAAAAATGACGCGAACAGAAAGCTGTCCCAGCACGACTACACGTAGAGAAGGCTAGTCGGGGCAAAAAACTGCATCCAACAGCACGAAGGAGACAACGAGCTAAAATCTGCAAATTTCTGATGTTTGGCTGAATGTTTTTAATTTTGTACATGAGTTTAAGTTATATACAAGGCTCACTTCAAAAAACTCACTCACAGGTCCGTAGAGTAGCCCGACAGCTGTCACTAGACTAGCGACTTGTAGTGCATGTACATGTGCTTGCTCTTAAAACCCCACAAAAAGAAATTCCACACACACTTTTGACATCGAGCTTCATGTCCGTATGTACAAATTTACAAGAAATGGGGTGTCAGAAATACGCCCAACATAGTTTGCCAACCCCTCAATCTGCTAGAGCATTCATGCTCAGCAGTAGCATAAGCATATTGTCCACCCGGATCAAAGGGCCATACAACATAAGCAAAAAATGCATGAAGAAACACCAACCATATCAATTGCGTCACTACCAATATCAAAGAATAAACCATATGTAGAATCCAAATCCTGTTTAGGCATAAAGTACTCTCACCAAATACAATAGAGAAAAACCCAAACATCATTATAGCATGCAAGGAAGCCTTTAACATCTCATCCAAAAAGTCTTCAACTTTTATCTCAGCCATTTTTATATCCTCATGCATATCCATTTCATTCTCCCCACTCTTCATTAAGACTCTATCCAATTCAACCATATCATGCTTGATAGGTAAGCCATTTTCCATATATGCCTTAGGCTCTTTAACAAACGGATCAAACAAGGTAGCATCAACCATATTCACATGAGGCATAACAAGAGAGCCTCCATAATTTTCCATATCTTCTAAAACCTCAATATTCTCTTTATCAATTAAGGCAGGATCATCCACACCATCATGCACTCCATGAAGCTTCTCATTGATAGGGTCCTCATCAACAACACAAGTAGTATACTTATTTGCTGCATCACCCTTTTGCATACAATCACCCAAAGCAGATACTCGAGAGCCCTCATCATACACATCACCCTCTTTGTCATTTTTATCTTCCTTGACCTCCATCCTGTGATCCTCGACTACCTCATCTAAAAGAGAAGAACTCACAGCAATAACATTTGTACTAGAATCATACTCATCCTCATTGTAACCTATATGAGAAGCATTAGCCATGTGACTTGGACATTCAAAATGATCATCTCCTTGCGATTTGAGACTCATTCATGACCATGGTAGCCTTCTTGTCTACATCCACCTTACTAGCATCATCATCTTTGACATGAAGGTTGGCATCAAATCTCTTAAACAACAAAGATGGCATGCATTGAGCATTCTTCTTGATCTCATTATGCATATGACATTATTCTTTCACATACTCAAGAGAATGAGAAACATGGAAGTCTTCATTGCATACGTTGTCCATATTTATGTCTAAAACATAATATACACTTGGCTTCACATCTTCTTGCAATCCAAGCTACCTCACTCTCTCTAGCTTCCATTCCTTATGCTTTGCAACCTTTACTGCATCATCAAATGTAAGTGGCCTTTTAAGCTCAACCTTTAACTTCAAATCAGATCTCAAACTTTGCATAAACATACACTTTTTAAGCATAAGAGGAGGAGCATCACTTCCCAAAGAAACACACCATCTTCTCCACAAAGCATTGAACTCCTTGACAAAGGCATCTACACTTTGACCATCACATTGTACAAGTCCTTCAACGGAGTGCCATACATCCGTTGGGTCCTCTACCTTCTTGAACTTCTCAAGAAAATCATTCTTTAATGCATCAATTGAGATGATTTCAACCAAAACTCATACTCATCATACCATATCCTTGCATCCTCTTTCAAGCAAAATAACAAAATCTTGAGCATAATCATTGGATCTTCCTTATTTTCCATCAAACAAGAAAACTCCATCTTTTCAATGAATGCATCAACATCCTCACCAACATGGCCATAGCACCTTGGAAACTCTGTCACCATAGCCATCAAAGCTATCAATTGAAGGTCACTTGAAGAAGATCCCCGGTGGTGGGCACCAAAACACTGATAGGAAACAAGCAAACTAGAACATCTCTATAGCGATGTCACCCAAGAGCGTTGAAAGAGAACTACAAGACACAAAAAGCTTTGCAAAATCCTTTGGAAACACCACAAGTCCAATACGAGTAGACCCTTGGGAATTTACTAGCCATCGCCCACCCAAGAGAATATGTCACATAGGAGCAAAACCCTGTCAAAGCACGGATTTACAGCACACGCCGACCAATGCATATGAAGACAAGAGCCTCTAATTTCACAATTGAACATCACAAAACCACAACTACAACATCAATTCCACAATTTATAGATACATGCCCTCCGAATCTGTGTACACACAATTTGCCACAGGCTGCCATAGCCATAACCCTGCAGAGAACTAGTCGTAACCTAATGAGCACAACTCCAATTGGGGCACTTTAAAGCTTGAGAGAAAGATTGAAAGATTACTGGAAAAAAAGCTGAAGATGACCAAAATTGATTCCATACGCC
>NC_140944.1:55112454-55237454 GCF_014529385.1 Adiantum capillus-veneris | reverse complement strand
GTTCTTTTGACAACACAAACCTAGAGTCCTCAAATATATTTTCTTGCCATATAGTGCCAGACTTCCTGACAAATATAGTGCCTATCTTATAAGTATTCTACATGAACAAAAGAAGGGGTTGTTAAATCAATGTGGCAATATCTCCATGCTTTAGAAATAAGGCAAAATACTAGTAGGATTATGCACATTCTTGATGTCATTTTCTCTCATGTCATTGTTGGTGTCCAAGAGTTTGTTTCAATCTATTCCCTTCCTTGCGAGGTAGTGCTCGACACAGACAACCATAGTGGAAAGATATATGTATTGTGCCTCCATGCATTCTTACACTTCTTGGGAGATAAATTCTTTCCTTGGATGGATAGACATGTCAAAAGTTCATGTTCATGCCTAATGAGTTGCAACTACCTCTTCCATAGGTTTCATTGACATGCTACATTCTTGCTATGCAACAATCTGATTCTATTTTGCATTTACCATATTAATGACAATGAACTACCTCTTCCATAGGTTTCATTGACATGCTATGTTCTCGCTATGTCACAATCTGATTCTATTTTGCTTCACTATCATAGTAATTATTCTCATAGTTATTGCTATGAAAAAATTTTCAATCATCCAACTTGTGGAGAGTCTCATGCATTTTCTATTCTCTTTGCATGATTCTTGATGCATGGCGATTTGTGGGGACTTCATTGCTATAACGGTTGAATTTCCAATGGGTTTGCACTATTTGGCCTGGATCCCCTTTTATGAGAAAATGACTCAAGCATGCAAGTTTGATGGATCTTTGCACATTCATGGTGGTATAGGACCATTTTACGAGTTAGTAACCTCATCTTTTCGAATTTTCTCTTTGAAACATAACACTTGACTTCCATTGTTGTGCCTCATTGGACCTTTTCATAGAAGAGCATGTTCAAGATGTCATCCATCTTATGTATGAAACCTTGGGAAATTTTGATGGCTCTTTCATACCCTCTCTACAAAGATTGACTCAAATACATGTTCAAGGCATGGAAACAAATGTAAGGAAGGAAAAAACTAAGAGCATACATAGCACAACATGGATAGATGCTATTTAGATAATCAATCGGGTTTTAGTTTGCTCGAGAAACCTCGCTCGGACCATGGTAAGACTCGTGAAAAGTAAAGAGGGTACCTCTCACCCAAGGTAGGAGTGGATGACTCTAGCGTATTAACCATATCTGTGCACATAGATAGATGATGGTTAGAGTTCAAGTATTATAAGAATCATGTTTAAAGGTCGTGTCCTTGTGCATAATGTGTTTTTATGATTTTGGGTTATGTACTAGAACTTGTAGGTTTCCAGCTTTTTGTTTGGTGGCTCTTGCCCTTTTACTTTTTTTCTTCGTGAGTATAGGGCTATATATATACAATCTCAAGACTAGGAGATTGAAAGGTCAGGGATGAGGGTTTAGAGGGGAGCAAGTGAATGATGGAGGTCAGCAAACACTCCCCCCTTCCTTGGGGTAGATCACACCTTTTGAAATGATGTCGTCACCTTTTGAAACCAGCTGTTCCAAGTTGTCATGGGTGAAGACTTTGATCAATAGTTGTTTGAACGCCCTATGCATTTCATCTAGTTGCAGGGTGGTAAGGTTCTCTCCCATGATTTTATTTGCAACGTTGTTGCAGGTGGTGAACTTACAACGGGGGGTGCAAACTCTTTCTTGTTTGTATGGATATATACAATTGCAGGTGGAGGTTATGTCAAAGATTCTATTTCCATATATGAACGACATGAAGAGCAAGAAGCTTCATTTGTTTTTTCTATTTTTTAGCTGAGTGAAACAAGCCTTTATTGATTGGGTACCCATACTAGCTTCGGATTTGGTGTATAATGTTCTGTGATCATTCCCTTCCCACGATCTTCAATTGGCTATTGTTACAAGATTTGACTCACATGGGTCAGGTGACCTATAAGAACACAATTTTTGTTTTGGTACCAAGATTTTATCATTTCCTTCATAGTAGCCTTGGGCTTCCAATAGTCTTTTAGGAATCCAATGCAACATTTCTCTCTATGTATTTCTTGAATAAAAATGAAGCATCCTTCACCTTTTTTCTCTCTTTCTAATGAAAGATGTAGATTTGGGAAACTGTATTATTCTTGATTCCCCTTTTTTAGAATTCCTCATCAAACTCCTATAGAGGTTGCTCCATGTTTGTGAGATCTCTACTATTCAACGCTTAAGAATTTCTTAAAGAGTGAAACATGCAGATGTGGATCCCCTGATCCGTTTTACCTTTTAGCAACACATTTTTCCACTTGAGATATGACGTGTTTCAACACAATTATTACAACTCTATGCTCTCTTACAAATATATCTCTAGCCTCGTAACCCCCACTAGGATCTACAATTGGGGTTTTTTGCGTGGCTCTCTCGTCTGGTCACACATCTCTAGCTTTTTTGCAAGCATCTGGAGCTCTTGCGTAAAAATTATGCTTGGAGCCTCACTGCCTCTGTGTGTGTTGGAACCCTTGATCGCAAGGATCCCATCAATCTCCGTGTTAAAAACAAAAATCGACTATATGAGTCTTACAATTTTGTTCTATTAGGACTAATATAGTAGGTATGAATGTGCTAGGAGTGACATAATATTGATGGAGTTGGCCTCCAAAGTATGTATATCTCTCTAGCTCCTTTCAATCTACAATAGAGTGTCACAATTCATATTTATCAAGCATGCTTACATCGGTACCTCTACCTTCTATGTATGTAGAAGCATATAAGCATTTTTGGTCCAATGTTGGGCTTGTTTCACTTATAGTATAGCATTTTCTCTCCACTATCCTACTTGTATAACCCCACATGAGTGCTATTCATGTTGACTCGTGTCGTCTTGCTCACTCACCTTAGTTTCATATTTCAAACGTCCAACTTGGACATTGCTAGCGTGAAAAAGACAAGGAAAATGAGTGCCTCTATAGCCTTGCACAAATTACAGCGTTAGAAGAAAGAACTATTGCACCATCAAAAACACCTGTGATGATAAGCACTTATAAAGATTTATGAAGAACCCTTATAGCATGAACCATCTTGGAATTAGGAAAACCAAAGGACATAACAATGTAGCTCCTCTTGATTTGACGTCCGTAGAGCATCCATTGGCTCAAAACAAATAAAAGATGAGAGAGATATGGCCATTCGAAGTTGGGGGTGTACTCTCTCTTGCTAAAAAATGAGCTCTCTAGAAAATTTACGGGTGTTGCAGCTATAAAAGGGGGCCTCTTTTGATCTTATTCCAAGGTATTTCTTCTCTCTCCTCATCCAAGAAGGCTCTCTTGCAAGGCTCCATTTAATTGGTCCAATTTTGGCCTCATTAGGGCATGAAATGGGGCAGTTGGTGACTTTTGGGCCAAGGAAAAGGGTGGGAGCTAGTGTCCAGTGGACCAAAAAATGGGACAGGCGCCTAGGCAGCTAGTGTGAAGTCAAAAATGTGCCATCTTCTCCCCTATGAAGCCCATGACCTCCCATAGCCAAGACTTGAGAGAGCTCGTCTCTCCTTTGATATAACCCTTATGAGCTCCCCATCCTCCCCTTATACCCCCCATTTCCTCCTTCCCCTTTCCCATGTGGGATAATCCGAGTGCCACATGGCATCCTCCTCCCACACTTCTCCAACTTCCTCTTTTTCGCATAGGAAATTCTCAGCTCAATCTCCCTCCAGGACCAACTTCCTAGGAGCATGGTGCACCGCTCTGACCACCAAATGCGAAGTTGTAAAGCGCGATTCAAAGCCTATTACTTCGGCTACTTCCAAAAATTTAAAATATCAGAATTTCTAATTTAAATCATCAAGTTGGCCCACTTGTCTTTGTTGCATGCATCTGCAACCACTTTCTAAGTTGGGACCGCCCACTTCGGACGCACATATCTCATGATGTACAAGTCTGACTTACAAGCTATAAAGAACCACCTATTAAAAACCATGTTTTGGGGACTCAAACAACCCAGAACACCAATACACAAGCTCAAAAAAATCAAACCTTTGTACATGAATTTTTACATGGTCACTCTCAAGACTTGAAGCACTATGTACACATATATACAAGGCTAGTTAGCAGGCTTTTTGGCATGATCTACTAGCTTTATGCTCATCCAAAAAATGATTGACATAGCTTGCAAACCCCCCTAGCCTGCTTGATCGTTCATGACACAAGCAGAGGTTTCTAGGGTTAAAAAATGTTGTAGCTCATTCCCAAAAACCACATTCACATTTTCAGATGTCTTCACACGTGCTAGATACTTCTTCAATCTATAGCCATTAACGTGGTATTTATGTTGTATACCACCCAAATTTGCTAACTGATATGTGCCATTGTCAAACTTGTTTAGAACAGTAAAAGGACCTTCCCACTTGATTTGAAACTTTTTTTGGAAATTATTGTCCAACCTACTATTGTATTGCAGCACAAGATCGCCCTTTTCAATTTCCTTATCCTTCACACCTTATGATTAGGCTTTAACTGAGCTTTATTTGACACTTCTTCATAGTAGCTTAAAGCCAAAACTCTATCCAATCGCAAAAACATCGTAAATCCAACAACATTTTTTGCCAAATATCTCTTTGCTCTCCATCTCCGAATGACAACAATGTAAGTGCAAGAATCTCCACTTCAATTAGCAATAAAGCTTTTTTGGTCCATAAATCAGGTGGTAAGGAGAAAATGCTGTGCTCATTTTAATAGTAGTTCTATAGGCCCATAATGCACAAGGAAACTCTGAATCCTAGGTTTTCCAATGTGGATAATAAGGAGAAATGTACCTATATTGTATATTGAGCTTTTCACAAATGAAATCAAACAACTCTCCTCCAAATCCTGGTCTCGGCTCTATCTAAGAGTACTTCTATGACACACCAAATTTTATAGCATAGACATTCATATACAAACTTTCCCATTTCTTTACTAGTAATCTATTTGACAGCTTTAGCTTTTGCCCAATGTGACAAATAATCCAATGTTGTCAAGATGTAATCATTCCTTTTACTAGTCATGGGTAAGGGTCCAATAGCATCAAGACCCCATTTTTCAAACACATTAAAAGCTAAAATTATCTTTCGTAATTTAGGCTTTAAAATTATCTTCCTCATTTTTTGACAAGATAAACAAGATTGGCACCAATGGTTAACATCCCGCTGAATACTTGGCCACACATACCCTTCTTCTAGAATCTTATGTAACATAATCTTCATGGAAAAATGGCCTCCACAATATCCCTCATGATTTTCTTCCAAAATCTCATAGATTTCTTGTTTCCAGGGCACACGACGCAATACTAAACCACTTACTTTCATGTAAAGCACATCATCAAGCATTTTGTAGTTTCTAGATTTTCTTATAAAAGCATACTTTTTGGATGATGGTAGACCCTCAGGTAAAACACCTGTCAACAAAAAATCCACCTCCTTTGATAAGACTTCCTTTCCATGATATAAAGGGGCATTAGCCTTCAGCGCATGCACAAATGATCATTTCTTGGGTAGCATCATGAGCTTCTTCATTCTGAGACCTTTCAATAGGCTACAAACTCCATGCTTCGAGCTTTTTGAGTAAGGATTTTACTCTAAAGCATAACTTTTCAAATTTAGGATTCTTATTCTTCCATACTCTCAATACTTGCTTCACAACCAACAAGGAATCTCCTTTGATTTGTAGGCGTCTAATTCCCAAGTGTAAATAAATATGCAAGCCACCTTCAAGAGCCATGTACTCCGCTTCATTGTTACTTTTTTCATCAAGTTTCACTCCTTGTTTCCTTACAAGTTTTCCTTGTGCATCATAAATGAGAACACCTCCCGAAGCAGCATCATGACTTCTTCGATAAGAGCCATCAAAATATAACAGTGAAGCATTGGATATGGCAAGAGTTTCGACCTTATTCCTTTGCACTACCTCTTCCTTAATCAAAACAGGAGTCTCTTTATAAATGAGTAAATCTGCCAGGGTAACCCGGGTACTCTCGTCCAATAAAAAGGTGAACTAAAATTCTTGCATTTCAATAACCCATTTCATCACTGTCTTTGATATATACAAATTATTAAAGAGCTGAGTAAGCAATGGAGAAAAGTGAATGACTTTTGCAATAAGAAATGTCTGAAGCACGCATAAACCATATTGGTCACCAATTCAATTTATGAGTAATCTCTTTCATGAGGATTCTTTACTCTGCTAGCATAATAAACATGTTTCATGTATTGAGATTACTTTCCTCTTTGCACAACATAGACCCAATGGAATCATCTCCCACTGATGGGTTAACAAAGAATTCCTTTTCCTAGTTAGGAGCTTGCATAATAGGTAGTGTATGCAATACTTCTTTGACTTTGTTAAAGACATCTTCATAGTCATATGCCCACTCGAATGGATCATTCTTAACCACTTGCTGCAATGATACAATAATTGTGATGCCAAAGGTATGAATCAAGATAGATATCTAACCTTATGTATGAAAGTTGGAAAGTGTCTTGTATCCTTTGGAGATGACAACAAAGCTTCTATTTTCTCCGGATCTGCCTCAATCCCACTTTTTGAAATTACATGTCCAAGAAGCTTCACTCTTGGTTGTGCCAAATGACATTTCTTAGGGTTCAACTAACCTCTGCATTCATCATACCTTGAAAAAGTCATTTCAAGCTTTTGAACATGCTCTTTCCTTGAACTGTATACACAGGTTAAATCATCTATAAACCTTTTGACAAACTTCCCAAGAAATGGGGTAAGGAACCAATTGATCCATTTTTCTTTCAAAGGCTCCAAGCCCATTTTTCCAACCCAAAAGGAAGGCACCAGAAGAAGAAACAACCCCATGGAGTGATAAAAGTAGTCGTTTTCTCGTCTTTAGGAGGAAGGATAAGTTGGAAGTACCTTGAATAACCATCACAGACATTGTATCTTTCAAAGCCAGCTACTACATCCAAAAGTTGATCAATAAAAGGTAAGGGATAAGGATATTTTTTGGTCAGTGCATTTAATGGCTTATAATCAACACAAATTCTGCATTGCCCATCATTCTTTGGAGTGACCACTACAGAGCTCACCCATTCCACATTATCAACTGGAACAATGAACCCTGCATCCAAAAGTTTATCCATTTATTCCTTTAAAGCATTCATTTTCTCCTTACCCATCCTTCTTAATTTTTGTCTTATTGGCTTTGCCCCTTCAACTAGCTCAATCTTCCCAAGATCTTCGACAAAACCCCTTATTTCTTGATATAAGTGATGAAAATATTTGGAAACCTGTCCAATGTTGTTAAGTACTCCCTTATTTCTCCTTGTGTCAAATCAGTACTCTCAGCATGTCTTGAATCAACCACTTCTTCACTGGCAATTCTTGTTTAGGCTGCATCAACTCCTCAAGTTGTTCTTAACGGCTTGAAGCAATTATATCCCCTAAAACTTGCAATACTTCACCAATTTCTCTTTTCTCCTCGTGCAGCAGCAATAATGACACTTCTCTCTCATCACTGGCACTAGAAGTAGTGCTACTTTCCGAATCTTCAGAATTGTCTTCACTCTCGTAACTTCGGACTCATCATTTTCAGTCACATCTTCTAGTGCCAAAGGTTGCTTGGTAGTCATATCAAACACCATATTTCCACCCTTTTTGACATACACAGAGATTGTGCCCTTGCCCCAATCTTGCACAACACCAATAACTCTCAACCAAAGTCATCCCAAATTGAGAGAAAAAGATCACATGCCAACTAGCATGACATGAAAGTTTACTATAACCTTCATGTTAAAGACTTCAACTTGTAGATTCTTAATCAGCCCCAAACACTTCACTTTGGCATGGTTTGCTAGTCAAATCCTCAACCTAGACCTTCCAAATGTAATGAGACCCTATCTCTTGGCACATGACTGTGTGATGACACAAACTTGAGAATCTCCATCAATGTATGCTACAAATGGATGCGTGGAAAGACCTACAAAATACCAAAATAACATGCTGCAAGCCATAAATAGACAAATTTACATACCTGAAAAATCACACAAATCCATAGACGAGCTAACGCGAGCAGAGAGATAGAGCGAGAGACCACGTGCAGACGTACCTCCTAGAGTGGAGTGCTACGTCGGCACGGCAAGACAAAAGGGAGGAGAGGAGAGAAGAAAGACACAAGCACTAGGTGCAATCTCCCCTCGTGCAAGAGTGAGCATGTCACTCTTGCATGTTTTTAATTTATAGAAAAGTTAATGCTCAAAAGTTGAGTTACATCAGTTCACACTTGGGCATAAAATATGCATGGCTCATAAAGAGTTCAATGTAACAGTTAATAGTTGTCTACATCCCTGTCTACATCTCAACTTACAACTGAACCATAAAATACTAAGGATTTTCACAAAGTCCGATGGTGGTAGTTTTACTCCAAATAATTGCTATCGCCTTATTGTCCAACAGGTGCCAATTACTACTCTGCTCACACAACACCCGACAATTGATCATATTACACAGTTCAAATCAAGATTGCAATGCTTCATCAAAATATCAAATATTTCACAAATAATGGAACTGATATTTTGATGAATGAATGATGAGAGAGATACGGCCATTCAAAGTTGGGGTTGTACTCTCTCTTGCTAAAAAATGAGCTCTATAGAAAAGTTTGTTGGTGTTGCAGCTATAAATAGGGCCTCTTTTGAATTTTTTTATTCCAAGATATTTCTTCTCTCTTCTCAGTTGACAAGGCTCTCTTGCAAGGCTCCATTTAATTGTGTCCAATTTTGGCCTCATTTGGGTAGGAAATGGGCTCGGGGGGTTCACTATGTGTAAAACTACTATATCTCGTGCGTTCAAGACATGTTTGTAAAATCCCTTATCTGTGAATTTTGTTAGGAATATAATGTGCCCTTTTATTTTAAAGTCTATAATTTTTTTTTAATTTTGAAAAAATAATGCCCTTCTATATATATATATTTTTATGTAAGTTTGAAGAACTTTAAATACCCTTTTGTTGAACTCACGTGATCAGTTACATATTTATTAGGTGACCTCCCCGGGAAACGGGACAGCTGGTGACTTTTGGGCCAAGGGAAGGGGAGGGAGCTAGTGTCCAATGGACCAAAAAATGGAAAGGCGCCTAAGGAGCTGGTGTGAAGTCAAAAATGCGTCATCTTCTCCTCCATGAATCCCACAAGCCCCAATAGCCAAGGATTGAGAGAGCTCCTCTCTCCTTTGATACAACCGCATGAGCTTCCCATCCTCCTATTATACCCCACATTTTCTCCTTCCCCTTTCCCATGTGGGATAGTCCTAGTGCCACATGGAATCCTCCTCCCACACTTCTCCAACTTCCTCTTTTCCCCATAGGAAATTCTTAGCTCAAGCTCCCTTCAAGACCTACTTCCTAGGAGCCTAGTGCACCGCTCCATCCACCAAATGCGACACCATAAAGCACGACTCAGAGCCTATTACTTCAATTACTTCCAAAATTTTAAAATGTCATCATTTCTAATTTAAATCATCAAGTTGGCCCAGTTGCCTTTGCTGCATGCATCTACAACCACTTTCTAAGTCGGGACCATCCACTTCGGACGCACATATCTCATGATGTACAAGTCCAACTTACAAGCTATAGAGCATGACTGAAAATACTTATTCAAAACCATGTTTTGGGGACTTGAACAACCCAAAACACCAGTACACAAGCCCATAAAAATCAAACCTTTGTACATGAATTTTTACATTGTCACTCTCAAGACTCAAAGCACTATGTACACATATATACATGAGGCTAGCTAGCAAGCTTTTGGGCATGATGTATTGGCTTTTTGCTCATCCAAATAATGCCTAACAACTTTTTGTCATCAAGCTCTATGTCAAATTTATCCTTGGTGCCTATCAAATCTCATTTGTCTACAGCTTAAGGATTTTTCACAACTAGATACATTATACCCTTGTCATCAAGGTATGGATCACCATTGTAGTCCATTGTACTATTTGAACTCACTAGGTTGCTCTATTAACTTTATATTGTAGCAATCCATACCATTTTTGCTAATTTTTGCACTCTATTTGTTTTATAATTGGTATTCAAGTGCAATAGTTTCCTGGTTGGGGCTGGCTTGTTTGGATTTCTCCCATGTTTATTTCTCTCTTTGAAACTCTTGATTTTGTATCCCTCAACCATATAGGTATAGGATCTCTCGGACGAAGTATCAGACTAACTTTTTGGTAGAATTGTCTCCAAGATTGGAAATGGTCCCAGATTCACATTCTCTTCCATTGAAATATGGCTAACCTGGTCTCCGATAGCAAGGTTCTACTATCACAAATACATTAAAACAAGTAAATTGCAAAACCTTTGATTTGTTTTCTCTTTTGTAGCATTCAAATCCTTTAAAAGGAATCACTTCAAGAAACATATTGTAGCCCTTGCAACATGTACAAAAAGCATATAACTGCTCTGTTAGTCAAAATTTTGGAGTTGATAAGAATATCGCGCTTTTAGTACAAAGTTTAATTTAGCTTGCAGAATCTCCAAATCAAGTCCAAATTCAAATTTCAGAAGACCACCAGGCTCCTTCTCACTAGCGCTAGCTATGGTATAAATTTGGTCCTAGTTTGTGACAAAGGAACATGGATCCCAATCCAAGTAACTCAATGGTAGAATGTGATGAGACTTGACACAAAGCTTGCCCTTGGTACCCTCCCACTAGGTATATGGTTTTTGTGCACTTTGGACTAGTTTAGGGAACCTAAAAATCAAACCCTTGGTTTATCTCGATGATTCTTAGCCTAGAAGTGTTTCTGGCCCTTTTGACTGACTTTTGAACTTTTTTGGCTATCTTTGTGTGAAAATTATTGCTTGCAATGGTCTCTTGCTACAAAGTGGTATAGTTTTTATCCATTTTCCATCAAAATTAAACCTAAAATTTTGCCAAATGATTACATAAAATGTCAATAGCCTACTCCTAAAATATTTTCGGATATGGATCAATTTTTTGCTGATCTAAAGTGAATTTTGTGTCTGCTTTGCGATTTTTTACTATTCTCTACTTTTGCTATTTTGACCAACTTTTTCAACTTTGTTGCCAATGTACCCTTTGGGATATGTGTTTCAAATAACCTCAGCTACCCACTACTCATATCTTAGCCAAAACTCATGGCGAGGTATATGGATCACGATCCATGTTTGACCTCATTTGGACATGAAACTTGGTGAGCTGGTTGTCATTACTATTTGAATGCTAATCTCATTAGCGAGCTTATGATTTTGAAATTTTGCACAAAAAAAAATATCATGAGATTTTTAACACGTAAATCATGGCCTTTTTTAATGGCACAAAATACTAATCTAAAAAGCACACATTTAACATACGATATACACCCAAAAACATACATAAGTTTTAAAAGTCTCAACTTTAAGATTGATCATCTGGCAATGTATGGACCTCTCATGAACGTTAAAGCATACGTATAACAAGAGGGGAATTCAAAGTTCAATGGCCATATAATATTCTCTGAAACTAAGTGTCATATGTGCATTGCAATTTTCCATGAGCAATGGTGGAGGTATGAGGGCCAAGAGGCCTCTGCTCAAAGAATCCCTAGCTCAGTCTTGTTCATGTGTGTAAGGTCAAAGATCAATACAAAATGTTTTTGTGAGCTAGAAGGTGTAAAATTCATATCAAATGTTCCAAACGGGCATTATGAATGCATGGAAATGTTTCAAGAATAAGGTGTTAGCTACAACACTTGGGAGTTTGACATGAAGCATTTCTCTTCTTGTGGTTTATTGAAATACAAATGTCATGAGAAACATGTTTTGGAGATGGTCATATGGTATGGAAAGGGGTCGTTACAGATGGATGGAAAAGGGTTGTTACCTAGAGATGTTGCTAGTCTTGTATGCCCGAGTAGTTAAGGGAGACCAAAAGAATAACAATATTCATCTCTCTAAAAGCAGCATGTCCACGGCTCTTGTAAAAATTAGGGAGGATGTTGTGTGATGTAAGTTTTCACTTTTATGTTCTTATAAGGTGTTTCCATAAAAAAATCTTACACCAATTATGTTGATGTAAGTAGGACTCTAGATGCCTTTGGTGGCAGTGCTTCCACTAAGAGAAAATTTATATATATTGACCAAAGTGAGTGACAAAATTGCACAACAATCTCATATGTATTCGTTTTCCCATGTAAAGGAATATTTTTAATGTAACATGTCTTCAAGAGCACATATAGGTGATTGCATTTACAAATATCATAAAATATATACCAAGTATCACACTACGTGAATGACATCTAATTCTTGATTGCACCATGATTTTTTTTCCCATGTTCCTCATTTGTCATATTCCTTCAAAATACACCCACCACTGGTGCATTTGAGGGGGGGGGGGGGAGAGAGAGAGAGAGAGAGAGAGAGAGAGAGAGAGAGAGAGAGAGAGAGAGAGAGAGATTCTTGCATGTCTTTTGAGAGAGAATCTACTAACTTAAGATTTTTATGTGAAAATATGCATAAAGACTAGGGTGTTTGACCAAGATTACAAGGGAGATGAGATAGATGGATAGTTGGCAGTGGAGCTACCAACTACATCAAGAAAAGGAAAGTTATTATAGAGAAAATCCTCTTCTAAACCTTGACGTACATGTCAATCAAAAAAATCCTAGGCACAATGTTTTTTTCCCAAAGTTAATATAGACAAACCTCTCTTCTAAACTTGATGTACATGTCAATCAACAAAATCCAACCTAGGTATTTATTAAATTTTGATAGATTTGCTGAAAACCTTGAGTAGAGTCAAGATTCCATGTTCAAGGTAATCAAATAATTTAGAAAACACATAAATCATAAGAGCACAATGGATTCTATCTAAACACAAAGTAAAAAACAATCATATACACTTAAGTCTTGAGATTCTATCAATAAAAAAACAAAATTTTAGATGTATTTAAGATTTTTGACCGCATAAAATACTTGAAAATATCAAGTAAAGTCACAGTCAACAAACACCTCTTCTTCTCTTGCAGCCCGACAAATAGTCTGAAGGCGTAAATAGCCATACTCTTCTGGTTTGATTTGCAAAGATGTTGAGGCAAGCTTTTCCATGCATGGGAACCCCCCATATATTTTTGCCCTTTTACCAAAATATTTCCTTATTATATAAGTTACTTTTGATTTTTTCTTCCTTTTTCACAAACGTTTTAGCCTTTATTAAATAAATAAGACTTACGCTAATCAATCACGATGTAGCATAAATAAGTAAGCTTTCTTTGTTGATCTCTCTTTTGACCCTAAATATTAAATATATATAAATTACATTATATATTTTAGTATTTTCTAATATATTTTTCATGTATGTATATTATTCCACCCTACCAAATATTTTATTCACTAGTTTTCATTTTCAAACCTCAACCCCACTTTTAAATTTCAATAATACCTCCATCTAGATGATTGCCAATCTTTTCAAAAACTCTAGGTCATGTTTTCATACACATGAAGGAGCTTCCACTTGAAGGCAAGAGAGAAGTCCACTCAAAGGGGACCACCAAAAGACCTTTGCAGCCACAAATAATACATTATTTGGCTGAATTTTTTAAGTAGAGAAGAACCCCGAATCTGAAGGAGCGTTCAACATGAAAAATGTAGCTCGTGATCTCAATTTTTAGCTCAAATTTTTTCATAATTTTTAAAGTTATGAACGCGGAGCTATGATTTTTGTAGTGGACCCCAGGTTTTCTCATGTAATGGTGACACATGCCATCCCTAGTTTTCTTCCCTCTAGAATGTCTATGGTTCTACAAGTCTTCAAGCATGATTACAAGAGACAAGGCTCTTTTAATGAGGTCTTGGCAAGTCTAGAGTGATTCTATCACCATTTTTGGAGGATCCATCCTCATCAACAAATATCCACCTTCGACAACCTCTCTTATAATTTTCTTACCTCTCTCTTCTCTTACTAATAAGCTTATGTCTAGCCAAATCTACACTATTGTAAATATCTCCTATCCTCTACATCCTACCCACATTCTCTCATCTTCTCTCTCTATTGGCTCTGGTATTTTAAATAATGAGGAGACAAGATGGGAGCCACAGTCATATGCACCCCATTTTCCTAGTCACCAGAGTGGGACACTCATTTCAATTAGAAATATTGCTCAATCCTCTCCTCCTTCCCTATATAAGGAGGCTATGAGAGCTCACCATGACAAAAAAAACACACACAACATCACCAAAGAATACACTATGCATTGTGTGTGCCTAGTGCACACACACACACCCACACCATCACCATCACCGCAATCACCATGCTCGTCTTGAGCATGACCTCTACACCCTTGGGCTATGGAAGATCTTGAAGGGCAGCTAAATGAAGGATGATGGCCATAACCCTCGTGCGAGTCTTCGACATCAACTCCCACCTATCCTCCATGTGCTCTACCACTCTCTCCCTTCTCATTCCCCTACCCTATGCTCCCCATTTCATCGCCTTATTCTCTAAATAAAGCTTGAGGTTTTGTGAGTATGTTTTTCCTGCAATGTTTTGCCCATGTGAGGTGTGCGGAATCGCCACCTAGTCTTGTGTTTGGAGTGAGCTTGTGTATGTGTGAAGGGTGTGCGGATTCGCCATCCTTCTTTGGTGCCTAAGTACTAAGCCGCAATACCCCCTCCCTCTCTTCTTCTCTCTCTCTCTCTCTCTCTCTCTCACTTGATCTCATTCCCTTCCTCTTCATCATTACTCCCAAGCATCCATCTCTCTTGGATGAAAACTTTGTTATGGTGGTGTGTTGTTTGCGTCCTAGCCGCTGAAGCTAGGTGGTGCCCCCTGTTTGCTTTACCATGACAGGATCGAGGCGCGCCATTCGGTCCCCGATGTTTTAGAGGCCGTCGGGGTTCGGGGTTCGCTTTGCTCCCTTCATTTGGTGCCCCCACTGAGGAACTTTTCATGAAACCCTTCAGTTTACAAGACTGAAACCCCTAAACTATTGTGAATGGATGAATGGCTAGCAGGATTTGCTAATTGGACGACAGAAGAAGAAGAGCTCCAAGCACAACTAGACGAACTCCGCATCTCCATGGAAGCTCGAGTGCTAGCGTAACGATAATCGATTTGCAGTGGGAGAGTCAACCAACACGCCAAACCCAGTGGATATACATAGGTCAAGTGCCAAGAAGAAGAAGGAGAGGTCGAAACCATGTCCGCAACCTACAACCAACCCACAACAACAAAATGGAAGGAGCTCTACACAATAGAGAATCAACACTATTCTACTTTGAGAATCGGGTAACTCAAGTCACCGAGGATTATCACAGTCAGTTTTCAAGTCGCACCTGATGTTGCAACACAGATAACATAATCATTGGCTCACACTCTCACTAGAGAAACTAGGGATCTACTGAGTTTGTTTCAGGAAAGAACACCACCCTCTTCCACAAGCTTGGACAGTGACTAAGCACCTCTAAGCTTCACACAAATCAGTACAACCTACATCAAGACAGATCACACATACCAACACGTGTACGCTCAATCAAGGTGATACCGGATTTGAAGGCTCACTACTAGCACGTCATTGACACCATGTTGGGTGGGGAGCGGTTTTTGGAGGTTCTGGCATCAGATCAACCATTTGTCTTACCTTTGGTACAAGACAATGTACCGTTTGAAGTTTTAATCTATGTCCTAGTATAAGAGGGTATACACGCCTCCTTGTAAAGAAGAAATTTTTTTTTGCAAGCTAAGCAGTGTGTCTTTCTAGCTCTCTCTCAGTAATCATGGCAAGTGTAGCATTTCCAACATTTAAAGGAAAGAAGGGGGAGGATTTGGTAACAGACTTCCTAGATGACTTTGAAGTAGCATGTGTAGTGAGCAACAAAGATACGGATGAATCCCGCGTTAGAATCTTTAAGCATCTCATGAAGGTAGAAGCTAGATCATGGTACAATGCACTTCCACAAGCAACCAAGGATGACTGGGAACCCTTAAAAACCGCTTTTAAGAGGCACTTTGGGGGAGGTACCACTTCAGAAAAGTTGTGGGACAAGTTGAGAGACTTGAAGCAGGAGGGTCTTTTAGAATATGCCACCTATGAGTCCAAATATATGGATTTGTGGGAATGGTGGGTTGAGTCACTAGCAAGGGGGGAAGCTGCACCCAATTTCCTAAAAAAATATCGGTTCATGCATGGCTTATGGCCGCTTCTCAAGGAGAAGGTGAAAGGTAGATTCCCGGCTATGTACGAGTTAGCCGTTGAGATTGCTCGCCTTAAGGACAAGAAGCTGCGAATGAAAGCCAAAGAAACCGAGTTAATAGAAGCAGGAATATCGCGTCGACCAGCAACTATGACAACCACCATTCCACCACCACCACGGCTCTTGGGGTAAGAGATGACCAACAAGATATGTTGGCCCATATTAGTGACCAACTGCAGAGTTTGTTTGTCCACTTAATACATCAAGGGAGGAGTTAAGAAAGAGATTAAGACCCTGGAAGAGCATGATGACAAAACAGAGAGTATCACTGCTACAACTGCGGAGAAGACGGTCACGGTATGTACTACTGTCCCAAACCACGACAAAACTATAATAGAGGAGGTAGGAGGAACCAATTGTCACCCCCTAGAGAAAGAGCACCCCCACCCCGAGCAGCAGCCCCACCAACACAAATTCTACGTCGGCCACAATCACCACTTACAATCATCCTACGCCCACCATCAATTGGTACTTGCACACCAAGTATCATTGGTCTTGCAAAAGAGGTCAAGATGAAGGTAACCGAAGAAGGATCAAGCGAGAAGTTTATTCAAAGAACTGAAGCAGTGGAACAAGAGGTTAAAGAATCAAAAGATGCTACCCAGGTGGGGGAGGTAAGTCAAGAAAATTGTGTTACAAATGTGAGTACATCTTTAACCTTGAATGAAATAGGCACCAAAGCGATCAATCGACAGCATTGGGCAGTAAGGGTAAGAAGGTGTAAAGTGTTGATTAGGCCTTGTCAGAGTAAGAGGAATGCAAAGGGCATGAAAGATACAAGAGAAGAGGAAGACCAGCCTGCTAGCAAGGCTTTGCAGAAGGTGGACAACATATCAAGGAAAGGGGAGGGCTTTGAAAACGGAAGCCTGTGCACCAGCATGGACCCAGGACAGTGTAGCAAGCTAAAGGAATCTTGCATCAAGGGAGTTTCACTTGAGGACCATAACAAAGAGGTAAGTATGACTAAAGGTTTGGAGTTGGATATTGCTCCAGAGGCTTGGCAGCCGAGCAAGACTTTATTGTGTAGTGTTATAGACTTAGAGATGGGTAATGCCTCTAGTCTACTAAAGGGTGTTATAAACTTGGAGATGGGTAATGCCTCCAGTATATGTGAGGATGTTCATAGTAAGTTTGATGATCAATATGTTGCCAACCTTTTAAGGATGTTCTAAACTCCTCCACAACACAGCATTGTGTTTGCATGGGATGCATCAGACCTATGGCTATGGCTAGCGGCTATAACGTATAGAGAGAAGATCAGCATGGAGATAAGAGCAAAGGAGCCATGGATAGACAAAAACCTGATAGAATTCAAGAATGAAGACCTCCTTCGCAATTTGGTACAATTTTTTACAAATAGTGCATCCTCTCTTTCGAGAAAGGCAAGTGGATTACGCTTGTATTTAAGCCGCAAGGTAGGTGGCTTGCTATTAGCATCAGTAAAGGAAGCTGACATGTTTCAGCACACCCAAAAGAAGCATGATATGCTTGCATTTTTTTCCAATCATGGCAGTAAGCAGGATCATGAAAATAACAGGAGATCACCACACCAACAAGGCGGCCATATATGGTGGATTCTTGGTACACTCTTGGGAATCATAATTTTCAGTTCTATCTTTGCAAGAGCCAAGATGCTCATTTCCCCTCTCGCTACTGGTGGTTACAAATTTGGTCCAATTTGGCATGCAAATTTTATTGTTCGGACACTGCAGACAATGATCCTATTTTTCACTTGGGATCCAGGAGGACATTGGCACAAAGTTCTGGAAGCCATGGGCTTCCCCTTTAATCAACCGACACTACTCCAAGGAACAAGATATCACCCGGACCTATTACAGATTCATGAATATCCCAAAAATCTCACCAATGGCCAATGGAATGGCTAGTTCAGAAGGCAACTCGATATCGGATCCTACAGCTAAGTGGAGAAGAAACAACGCTAGAGGCATGAATACCTCTAGCCTTCGGGGGAGGGCTAATGAGGCAAGCTTTTCCATGCATGGGAAAACCCCCCATATATTTTTGCCCTTTTACCAAAATATTTCCCATTATATAAGTTACTTTTGATTTTTTCTTCCTTTTTCACAAACGTTTTAGCCTTTATTAAATAAATAAGACTTACGCTAATCAATCACGATGTAGCATAAATAAGTAAGCTTTCTTTGTTGATCTCTCTTTTGAACTTAAATATTAAATATATATAAATTACATTATATATTTTAGTATTATCTAATATATTTTTCATGTATGTATATTATTCCACCCTACCAAATATTTTATTCACTAGTTTTCATTTTCAAACCTCAACCCCACTTTTAAATTTCAATAATACCTCCATCTAGATGATTGCCAATCTTTTCAAAAACTCTAGGTCATGTTTTCATACACATGAAGGAGCTTACACTTGAAGGCAAGAGAGAAGTCCACTCAAAGGGGACCACCAAAAGACCTTTGCAGCCACAAATAATACATTATTTGGCTGAATTTTTTAAGTAGAGAAGAACCCCAAATCTGAAGGAGCGTTCAACATGAAAGATGTAGCTCGTGATCTCAATTTTTAGCTCAAAGTTTTTCAGAATTTTTAAAGTTATGAACGCGGAGCTATGATTTTTGTAGTGGACCCCAGTTTTCTCATGTAATGGTGACACAGGCCATCCCTAGTGTTCTTCCCTCTAGAATGTCTATGGTTCTACAAGTCTTCAAGCATGATTACAAGAGACAAGGCTCTTTTAATGAGGTCTTGGCAAGTCTAGAGTGATTCTATCACCATTTTTGGAGGATCCATCCTCATCAACAAATATCCACCTTCGACAACCTCTCTTATAATTTTCGTACCTCTCTCTTCTCTCCCTAATAAGCTTATGTCTAGCCAAAGCTAGACTATTGTAAATATCTCCTATCCTCTACATCCTACCCACATTCTCTCATCTTCTCTCTCTATTGACTCTGGTATTTTAAATAATGAGGAGACAAGATGGGAGCCACAGTCACATGCACCCCATTTTCCTAGTCACCAGAGTGGGACACTCACTTCAATTAGAAATATTGCTAAATCCTCTCCTCCTTCCCTATATAAGGAGGCCATGAGAGCTCACCATGACAAAAAAAACACACACAAAATCACCAAAGAATACACTATGCATTGTGTGTGCCTAGTGCACACACACACACCCACACCATCACCATCACCGCAATCACCATGCTCGTCTTGAGCATGACCTCTACACCCTTGGGCTATGGAAGATGAAGGGAAGCTAAATGAAGGATGATGGCCATAACCCTCATGCGAGTCTTCGCCATCAACTCCCACCTATCCGCCATGTGCTCTACCACTCTCTCCCTTCTCATTCCCCTACCCTATGCTCCCCATTTCATCGCCTTATTCTCTAAATAAACCTTGAGGTTTAGTGAGTATGTTTTTCTGCAATGTTTTTCCCATGTGAGGTGTGCGGAATCGCCACCTAGTCTTGTGTTTGGAGTGAGCTTGTGTATGTGTGAAGGGTGTGCGGATTCGCCATCCTTCTGTGGTGCCTAAGTACTAAGCCGCAATACCCCCTCCCCTCTCTCTCTCTCTCTCTCTCTCTCACTTGATCTCATTTCCCTTCCTCTTCATCATTACTCCCAAGCATCCATCTCTCTTGGATGAAACCTTTGTTATGGTGGTGTGTTGTTTGCGTCCTAGCCGCTGAAGCTAGGTGGTGCCCCCTGTTTGCTTTACCATGACAGGCTCGAGGCGCGCCTTTTGGTCCCCGGTGTTTTAGAGGCCGTCAGGGTTCGGGGTTCGCTTTGCTCCCTTCAATATGTATTTGTGCCAAGGTAGCAAATTTGGATCAAATGTATAGCATACATTTGGCTGGACACTTGTACCATGCGAACTATTTATCTAGCCCAAGACATTTCCTTCTTCTACACAACCAAGAATGTATGCTTGATCTTCCTCTTCTTCTACATTTGGATCTTCTAGAAGGAAATATTTAGAGGCTCTTGGAAATATGTTGCATATCCTTTTCCACTCTTGAAATCTATACTTATGCCCTCCATAGTTTAGAATAGCCACACCACTTTCAAGGGGAGTATGCACAAATAGCCCATAATTAGCTCCTTGAATACATGAAAGTTGCACTTCAAAAGCCACCCCATTAATGTAAAAAAGTACATTCTTGGGAATAGTAAAAGTTGGTGTCCCAAAAGGATCTTCATTATAATGATAACGTGAAATACACCTCATTTTTATCTCACTTAACTCCTTTGTATCTGCAAAAAAAGGAAAACATTATGCATAAATACTAGGACTAGATCAAAGGAAGATAGTACCATTGGGATGTCCATCATATGGAAGACTGAGAGTGTCTCTTACATGGGCCTCAAAAGGTTTCAAAAAATACAATCTTTGAGAAACATTGCACACCATGTCTCCAATATATTTCCCACTTTAATAATAGAGAGTACCAAGGTCCACCACTTCTCCAAGCTAGACATTGAGCATTGATATAAGGTACAATAACTATCCAAGAAACCTATAGTATCTGGTATCATGGGATGCATTGATGCAACAAAGGTAGCCTAACCTCTTGGTCCATAAATGCTTTCTTGTAGACTAGGGGGATAGTTTCAAGGTCAGCACTAGTCAAAATTAGGCACAGAACATTGATACAATGCTCCACCACATTTGCAAATTATCTTCTCTACTAGCATGGGTGTTTTAATCTCAAATTTCACCACATCTTCAACATATACTCTATTGTAGTGTACATATTTTGGTTTGTGGGTCCACCACTTGTCCAAACTTGGCTTGTTGATGTATGGAGATTATCAAAGGTCCACCAATTCTCCAAGATAGACTTAGAACACAATTTCAAGGTCCATCACATGCACAACATATGAGGGGCTATAACATGCAAGGTCTTACTTCAAGGTCTACCATCTCCTCTCCCAACGCTAAGGTTCCATTGAAGCATGGAGAGACAAAAGGTCGACCACCCAAGCTAGTACTTCTTTCCACCACTTGAAAAATCCATGATATGTTGTCCATGGGGTTGACCACTTGTCCAAGGTAGATGCTCCATTGAAACATGGAAAGAAACAAATATCCGCCACTTGTATAAGCTAGGCTCCATTGAAACATGGAGAGAGCAAGCTCTACCACATGTCCAAGCTATGCTCCATTGAAACATGAAAAAACCATAAGATGTTTTACATGAGTGGTTTTGTTGCAAGGTGTACCACTTGATTAATATAAGATACCTTGCAATATTTAGAGAGGTCAATTTCTACCACTTGTACGAGCTAGGCTCCTCTAAAACATGGAGAGAAGAAAGCTTCACCACTTGTCCGACTTAGGCTCCACCAAAACGTGGAGAGAAGCAAGCTTCACCAACCTTGGCTTGATGTATGGAGATAATCAAGGTTCCACCATTTCTCCAAGATAGGTATATAAAATAATTTCAAGGTCCACCATGTGTATAAAATAATTGCAAGTTCCACCATGATATGTTGTACATGGAGAATTTTTCTCCAAGGTCCACCACTTATCCAAGATAACTCTATTGAAACATGGGGATAGAAGCAAGCTCCACCATGTGTCCAAGTTAGGCTCCATTGAAACATAGAAAACCACTTGTCTAAGCTAGGATCCCTTGCAGCATGAGCATAAGAAAAACCCCACCACTTGTCCAAGCTTTAGAAAACCATGAATGATATTATTTCTCACCAATCGCAAAACCCTTGATGTGTTTGTACATGGAGAATTTTTTAAAGGCCCACCACTTGTATGAGCTACCTCCAAGATATAATATTATTTTTTTACCATTTGGAGAATTTATGATATATTGTACATGGGGAGTTCTTCTCCAAGGTCCACCACTTGTCCAAGATATTTCTATTGAAACATAAGGTAGAAGCAAGCTCAACCATGTGTACAAGCTAGGATTTATTGAATCTTTGAAAACCACTTATCCAATTGAGGCTCCCTTGAAACATGGAGGGAAGCGAAGGTTCACCGCCTGTCCAAGCTAAGCTACGTAAATAATGTGTGGCTAGATCCAAAGGTCCACCACTTCTCCACCCTTTAAAGCAAGATGTACCAAATGCATAAACTAGGCATGAGAAAATACTAGAGGATCATTTGTGTAGCTTATTATCTTTAGTAGCAAGCTCCACCATGTGTCCAAGATGGGCTCTATTGAAACAACCCTGAACTAGATATGTGTTGTACATGAGGAGTTTTGTGTCAAGGTCCACCAGTTGTCCAAGCTAGAATCTATTGAGTCAACCCTAAACCAGATGTATGTTCTACATGGGGAGTTTTGTCTAAAGATCCATCACTTGTCTAAGATAAGCTCTATTGAAACACGGTGTGAAGAAAAGCTCCACCACAATGTCCAACCTAAGATAAAAAATAGTAGTTCATTTAGTCCAAAGATCTAACACTTGCCTAACGTCTAGAGAGAGGTGGAAAGAAAGCTAGCTATCTAATCTAGGAATGGAGATTTTTGGTCTCAAGAATCATTGAGACATGAAAAGAAGATAAGATCCACCACTTGTCCAAGCTTGGATCAATTCTAACATGGAGAGAAGGAAGCTCCACTAGTTGTCCAAATTGGGGTCTTTCTCAAGGTCCACCACTTGTCCAAGCTAGCCCAGTTTCAATTGAATCATGGAAGCATCTAAGGACCACCACTTGTCCAAGCTAGGCTCCATTGAGACATGGAGAGAGGGAAGATGCACCATGTTATCAAGCTAAACTCCATTGGAACATGAAAATCCATATAATTGTTGTACAAGGGCAGTTTTGTTTCAAGGTCCACAACTTGTCCTAGCTAGGCTTTATTGAACCTGGCAAACCGAGAACTGGGAAAAGTGATGCAATGCACCACTTGTCCAAGCTAACCCTACTGACAACGGATAGAAGCAAGCTCTACCTGTGTCCAAGCTAGGCCATATTAGGATATGGGAAACCGCTTGTCCAAGCAAGGCTCCCCTGAAACATGGGTAGAAGTAGAGATCCACCACTTGCCCAAGCTATGGACAACCTTGAACAATATTGCTTCTCACCAAGTTGAAAATCATGGTGTTTTACATGAAAAATCTTGTTACAAGGCCTGCTACTACTTATCAAATCTTTCTCCAATCTACGATATTGTTTCTCATCATTGGTAAAACCCAGGATATGGTGTACATGGAGAGTTCTACTCCAAACTCCACCACTTATCCAAGCTAACTCTATCGAAACATGGTATAGAAGAAAGCTCCACCATGTGTCCAAGCTAGGCAACATTGAAACATGGAAAACCACTTGTCTATGCTAGGATCCCTTGAAACCTTAGAATAACAAAACCTCCACCACTTTTTTAAGCTAGGGACAACTGTAAACGATATTGTTTCTCACCAACTGGGAAACCATTGATGTGTTTGTACATGGATATTTTTATTACAGGGCCCACCACTTGTCCAAGCTACCTCCAAGCTACAATAATATTTCTCACCATTTGGAAATCCATGACATGTTGTACATGGGGGGTTTTGTTCCAAGAGCCACCACTTGTCCAAGCTAGATCTATTGAGATATAAGGTAGAAGCAAGCTCCACCATGTGTCCAGGCTAGGATCCATTAGAACTTGGAAAACCACTTATCCAATAGAGGCTACCTTGAAACATGGAGGGAGGCAAAGATTCACCGGTTGTCCAAGCTAGGCTACATAAATTATCTTTGATTAAATCCAAAGGGCCACCACTTTTTCAACCTTTAGAGATCCAAGGTGTACCAGATGTATAAACTAGGCATGAGAAAATACCACAAGATCCACCATTTGTGTAGCCTATTTTCTTTAGTAGAAACCTCAACCATGTGTCCAAGCTAGACTCCATTTGTACATGGGAGAAAGCATGTTAACCTGTCGCGCTTTTTGTGCTAGTTAGCAGTTTCAAGTTAGCACATCTTCAAAAAGTTGGGCGTCTGATAAATTTTTTACAAATAATATCAAAATTTGTCGGAGGTTGTACATTTGGATTCTTTGTTTCAAGTGATTTCTATTGATATATCATATGTCATAGATCTTGGAGATGTAGCTCAAGTTATTGTACTAGTTAGCATATGTCAAAATTGTGCTAGTTAGCATTGTCCGGGACATGAAAAAGCATGACAGGTTAACATGCTTTCACCCACATGGAAAGTCACTTGTCCAAGATAGGCTCCATTTATACATGGAGATAAGGGGGGCCCTTGGAGAATGGTTTGAGAATTCGGAGCACTCATTTTTAGCAATATCAACATTCACTTCTGGTGCACCTTACATGTTTCCATGGGAGTGGCAATAGGTTTGCAATCCTCAAGTCCAAACTTACATAGAAATGTCTCTATGTAACTTTTTTGACACAAGGCAATACCACCATCACACTGCTTAAACTGTATACCCAAGTAATGATGCAATAGCCCCAAATCTTTCATCGTGAAAGTAGCATGCAAATCAGCTTTGAATTAAGCAATATGTCTCTCATTTGGTCAAGTGATCATCAAATCATCCACATAAAGAACCACAATGAGAAGTACATCACCCTCACTCTTTACGCCGTGGAGATTTCTTCAACCCATACAAATCTTTCTTACATATGCACACTTTATCCTCTTGTCCTTTCTTGAAAAAACCATGAGCAGTAACAATGTCAGATTGATGTACATCTAGGGATGATATGTTCAACTTGTAAGTTTATATATTGAACAATATTGTTTCTTACCAATTGGAAAACCCATAATATGTTGTACATGAATAAGTTTTTACCCCAACCTACAATATTTATTTTTCACAATTTGAAAGTTCCATGATGTGTTGTGATTTAGCTCCAAGCTCCACCACTTAACTTTTCCAAGCTAACTCTATTGACATGTGATAGAAGCAAGCTCCACCATGTGTCCAAGCAAGGATCCATTACAACATGGAAATACATTAGTCCAAGCTAGGCTCCCTTGAAGCATGATCAAAATAAAAGATTTACCACTTGTCCAATCTAATAGAAGCCTTGAACAATATTTCTTCCCACCAATTGCAAAATCATGGTGTGTTTTACATGGAAACTCTTGTCACAAGGTCCACTACTTGTCCAAGATATCTCCAAGCTACGATATTGTTTCCCACAATTTGAAAACCCTTTATATGTTGTACATGGAGAGTTTTTATCCAAGGTCCACCAGTTGTCCAAGCTAACTCTATTGAAACATAGGGATAGAAGCAAGCTCCACCATATGTCCAAGTTAGTCTCCATTGAAACATAGGAAACCACTTGGCTAAGCTAGATCCCTTGCACCATGAGCATAAGAAAAACCCCACCACTTGTACAATATTTAGACAATGATGAATGATATTGTTTCTCACCAATGCAAAACCCTTGATGTGTTTGTACATGGATATTTTTTTACAAGGGCCACCACTTGTCTGAGCTACCTCCAAGCTATAGTATTATTTCTTAGCATTTGGAAAATCAATGATATATTGTACATGGGGGGTTTTTCTCCAAGCTCCACCACTTGTCTAAGATATTTCTATTGAAACATAATGTAGAAGCAAGAACCACCATGTGTCCAAGCTAGGATTGATTGGAACTTCAAAAAAAACTTATCCAATTGAGGATCCCTTGAAACATGGAGGGAAGCTAAGGTTCACCCCTTATCCAAGCTATGCTACATAAATAATGTGTGGTTAAATCCAAAGGGCACCACTTCTCTAGCCTTTAGAGATGCAAGGTGTACCAAATGCATAAACTAGGCATGAGAAAACACTAGTAGATTATTTGTGTAGCCTATTATCTTTAGTAGCAAGCTCCACCATGTGTCCAAGCTGGCCATGTGTAGTTCTAATTTAAGAAGTACCTAAAATGTACAGTCTATGATGGTTGTAACAAGAGAGGTTTCATTTCAAGGTTGTGAACACTTATCCATCTGCACTTTTCTAACCTTAGCTCCATTGAAGCATGGAGAAAAGAAAGGTAGGATCCTTTGAGGATAAGAAACAACATCTTTAATAAATATGCATGGGGAAACCTCCACAAAGCCCATTATTTGTCAGCATATCCTATGCTTCAACATGTGGAGTTTTATTTGAAGGTCCACTCTATGTTCAAGCTAGAATCTATTTAATCATGGAGAGAAGTAAGATCCCGAGGTGTCCACTAGGAAATATGTAAGATATGTACATTTACAATATGTACTTACATAAAGAGTTTTTCAATTGAGATAAGGGATTATTTAAATACCTCTTGTTTGCACGTGATATATGCAATTTTTACATAGTGGACTCCCCAGGAGTAAGATATACCTTAGTCCAAGATAGGATCCATTAGACCATGAGAGAAGAAAGGTTCACCACTTGTCCAAGCTATACGTGGGTAGTTTTGTTTCAAGGTACTTCACCTGTCTAAGGTGCACTTTGTTGAAGCATGGAGATCAAGAAGGTCTACCACATGGCCAAGATATGCTCCATAAGACACAATGAGAAGCAAGATCCACCACTTGTCCAAGATAATGTAGCAAATTGGTGTTGTTTTAAAGTCTACTACAATTGTTTGAATTAGACTCCATGGTAGGTCCACCACTTTTCCAAGCTAGGCTCCAATGTAGCATACGAAGGTGATATTAATACAAGGTCTAGAACTTACAAAAATCAAGCTCTTAAGCCATTATGTTTAGGTTGAGTGTTATATTGTTAATCTAACGATTCACCATTCAAACATTAAATACTTGATATGAAAAATATAGACTCAAGAAATACTATATAAAACAAAACCTAACACTAAGAGTATCAAATTGCCAAAAAGAAAACGTTAACATGTATAAGAAGTTCAAAACATACGTTTTTCCATTTCCAAATAGTCCTCCACTGATAAATGATGCTCTTCTTCTTCTTCTTCTTCTTATGGAGAAATCTCCTTTTCACTAGGCACATTGTAAACTGGTTGCAAGGTGGATTGTTGCATTTGAAGACCAGCCCACTCTTTTATATCATCATGGGCCTTAACAAAGCCTAGAAGCTTGATTGCTAAGGTTTTTTGCTCCTCCACTCTCACAACCAAGCATAGGCCTTTTTGTTTTGTAGTCCTTCTTGTGCAACCAAGGAGCCATCACCAAAGAGATCAACAAGCTTGCGGTCTTCAAAACAATATGTATGGATGTAGTGCTTGACCAAAGCGCTTTTTTTTTACTTCCAAATATTGTAAATCTAACATGCCTTCATTTGATACTTGAAGCAATGAACAATCAATTGGCATGGGATGATCCTCTGACCTTATTCTTAATTCTTCAAAAGCATTACCTTGTCCCAAGAAGGCAACAACGACAAGGAATTGAATTTCTCTTTTACAAGGAGCTAACGGGTAAGTGATGCAAAGGCACCACAACAATGGTAGCTCAGAGTATCTCCCCAATCTTTGGCTAATGCACATTGAAAATGTTTGGATTTAGTGAAATCCACAAATGAAAGAAAGACATACCCAAGATCTATTGAACCTCTAACAATAATAGCCAATATCCCATCCAAAGCATTGCTTAATGTCTCTTCACTCCACTGCAAATTGTCCCCATAGTGTTTTGACAAGTCTAAACACATAAGCCGATAGGCAGTTTGTTGAAGGGGCGCTTCACTTAGAGATTTCCTTCCATCTGTAGGCTCACCACATATGTACACCATGGAAAATCTCTAGACTCAATTTTTTGCTTCTGAAGCTAAATGGCCCCTTGCATAAAAGGAGTTTTCTTTATTCCACACTTCAAGCTAGATTTGAGCCATTCCTCACATAGAATCAAAATCATTTTCTAAACTGCATCATTGATGTCATAGATGCTGGCAGCTTCTTGCCAATTTGTGCATGGTGATGCCACATTCAAAGAATTGAAGCCCTCAAGAAGTGCATCTTGAATCAATTTTTCTTGCTTGAGTTGCTTGATTTGATCATACATATTAGTTACATCACCATCTTTTACACTCTTTGACAATAGAATCTTCTCATCTTTGATTTCTTGTTGAATACTCTTTACCTCTGATTCATCAAGACCACAAAGGTATCTTAAAGAAATTGTTGGGGGTTTCTCGTTCTCCTCCTCTAGTGTTTCAATGATTTCAAACCAAGAATCATAAACTTCATCAAAATATGTCACCATGTGCTCCTATTTAGCAATCCAACTTGCTCTTGCACTCATTGTTTCCAATCAAAGAAAAGCCTACAAAGAAATATATAGCCATAATTAAAATATTGAACATCGTTTAAAATATAAAGACTACAAGAAAGGAAAAAAGTGACTTACATCCCATCCAACACAAGATACATGTCCATTGGCAACTCCACTTGTGCTGGTCTCGGTGGTTGTTCTGAGAAGATCCATTGACTTCACAAGTGTCTCAATATTTGACTACAAGGTTGCTTGACATACAATGCTTTAGCCTCACTATTTGCAATGGTAGATATAGCAGTTGCAAAAAATGAAGGAGCATTCACAACAATACAAGCCTTTCTAAAATTATACACGTCAATCAATCTTTGAAATATCTCTTTATTTATTTGCTAATTGTGGAGCAATACTTTTGCAACATATATTGAATGCTGCCCATCAAGAATTCAATAATGAAAATCTTGTAGCTTGCTCTCTTCTGCCTCTTTCAATACCAAAGGAGTACCACCCTTTGCCTTTGCATTCCAAATAGCATACTTTCAACATTTTTTTAATCCAGAATACATGCATTATAGTGATCCGGAGCAAGCCAGCAATTTTTAACAGGGACATTATTCCCTATATGGAAAGAAAAATAGTTTATGTACTTGTTCATTCCACCTGTGTCTTTTTCTTGTCCTTTGATGGTCTCATCCTTTAAAACATTTGGATCCACAATTTTATCTTTGAACCCTATTTTGAGGATGTCAAAGATGCATTGTCTACATCCAAAATGAAACTCGTTCCTTAGGTTCCACTTTTTGCACTTTGGCTTGATTTTTTGCACGTGGTCTTGAAGCTTTCACCTTTTTTCCTTGTAGTGTGGCAATGATGGAGCTTTAAAGTTGATCTGCTATGAGATCTTCAGTTGATTCTTCAATCTTCCATCCTAAAGAGTACATGGTCTCTTCTTTATTTTGAGACATGCATGCAAATGCATATGCTCTTGGAGATAGTTGAAATTCTTGATTCATTGGAACTACAATGTCAATGCACTCCACCTCTGGATGACTATCAACTGCAGAGACGGATGTTTCCACTACTTGTCCAACATCTTTAAAAAGAATATCATTCTTCTTTTTTGCAATAAAAAGATGCAGATTATGAAATTGTGCACCCTCTAGACCATGTATATACATATACCAATTCCTAATATCATTGCGAGTATAGTCAATTGAGACAACAACCTGTGTCTTTTTCTTGTGCTTTGATGGTCTCATCCTTTAAAACATTTGGATCCACAATTTTATCTTTGAACCCTATTTTTAGGATGTCAAAGATGCATTGTCTACATCCAAAATGAAACTCATTCCCTTAGGTTCCACTTTTTGCACTTTGGCTTGATTTTTTGCACGTGGTCTTGAAGCTTTCACCTTTTTTCCTTGTAGTGTGGCAATGATGGAGCTTTAAAGTTGATCTGCTATGAGATCTTCAGTTGATTCTTCAATCTTCCATCCTAAAGAGTACATGGTCTCTTCTTTATTTTGAGACATGCATGCAAATGCATATGTTCTTGGAGATAGTTGAAATTTTTAATTCATTGGAACTACATTGTCAATGCACTCCACCTCTGGATGACTATCAACTGCAGAGACGGATGTTTCCACTACTTGTCCAATCTTTAAACAGAATATCATTCTTCTTTTTTTGCAATAAAAAGATGCAAATTATGAAATTGTGCACCCTCTAGACCATGTATATACATATACCAATTCCTAATATCATTGCGAGTATAGTCAACTGAGACAGCAACCCTTGTAACATTTCTATTTGGAGCCATCTCTTCTTGAAAAAAAATAAAATAAAATCTTATTATAACACATATTCCACCACTAGTTCAAGCAAGATAATCCAAGAAAGTACATATAGTAATTTGTAAACTAGTTAACTAAGGGGGAAGAGAGGAGCAAGGTCCACCACTTTTCTATGCTCAACTCTAAACAACATAGAGAGTTGGGAGGACACTGGTTGTCTAATGTAGGCATGTGGAAATAATAGAAGATTGACCACTTCTCTGACCCATCTTTTTTGGGAAAACAGAACGTTTTTCCTTACAATTAGCCATGTGTCTAACCTATACATCATTGTATGATAAAAATTCACCTGTCTAGACTAGGATTGAAACATGGAGAGAATCAATATCCACCACATGTTTTCTAAGCTAGAATGAGTATTTCTGGTCTCAACAATCACTGGGACATGGAGATAAGATAAGTTCCACCACTTGTCCAAGCTTGGATAGTTTGAGATATGGAGGGATCAAGCTCCACTAGTTGTCCAAGCTAGGCTACATTAAACCATGCAAAACCCCAGCTATTTTAAACATCAATGATTTTCTTTTTGTCAGCTTAGCTCCATTGGAACTTGGGGAGAAACAAATCTCGACCAGTTGTCCAACATTTTCTCCATTGAAGTATGGAGAGTAGCTAAGATCTGCCACTAGTCCAAGCTAGGATCCATTGAAACAATGGCAACAAAAATCTCTACAACTTGTCAAAGTTAAGCTCTATTGAAACATGGAAAAACCATATAAATGTTGTACATGGGAAGTTTTGCTATAAGGTCCACCACTTGTCCAAGCTACGCTCTATTGAAACATGGAAAAAACAGATATATGTTTTATATGGGTAATTTTGTGGCAAGGTCCACCACTTGTCCAAGCTAGGATCTATTGAAACATGGGAAAAACAAGATATATCTTAACATGGGGATTTTTGTTTAAATAAGCTAATCTCTATGGAAATATGGTGTGAATAAAAGATCCACTGCTTGTCCAACTTAAGCATCATAGATAGTAGTTTTTTTAGTTCAAAGATCCAGCACTTGTCTAATCTCTAGAGAGAGGTGAAAGGAAAGCTAGTTTTCTAAGCTAGGAATGGGTATTTTTGGTCTCAAGAATCATTGGGAATGGAGAGAAGATAGTTTCTATCATTTGTCCAAGCTTGGATCAATTGAGACATGGAGAGAAGAAAGCTCCAAGTTGTCCAATCTAGGCTCCATTAAACCATGGAAAACCCCAACTATTTTCAACATCAAGGATTATCTTTTTGTCAACTAAGCTCCACTGGAACATGGGGAGAAGCAAAGCTCCACTACTTGTCTAAGCCAATCCCCATTGAATAATGGAGAGAAACAAGTTCAAACATTTGTCCAAGCTAAGCTCCATTAAAAGATCAAAACCCCATGATGTTTTTATTCCACATGGGATTTTGGTTTCAAGCTCTAGAAGTTGTAGAGGCTAGGCTCCATCAGCTAAAATCCACCACTCATCTAAGCTAGGATCCATTGAAACAGTGAAAAAGAAAAGCTCTACCACTTCTCAAACTTAAGCTCTATTGAAACATGGAGAAACCATATATATGTTGTACATGAAGAGTTTTGTTTCAAGGTCCACCACTTGTCCAAGCTAAGCTCTATTGAAACAACCCTAAACCATATATATGTTGTACATGAGGAGTTTTGTGTCTAGGTGCACCACTTGTCCAAGCTAGGATCTATTGAATCAATCCTAAACCAAATATATGTTGTACATGGGGAGTTTTATTTAAAGATCCACCACTTGTCTAAGATAAGATCAATTGAAACATGGTGTGAAGAAAATCTCCACCACATATCGAACCTAAGATTGATAAATAGTAGTTCATTTGGCTCAAAGATCTAACACTTGCTTAGCCTCTAGAGAGAGGTGGAAGGAAAGCTAGCTATCTAAAGTAGGGATGGATATTTTTGGTCTCATTGATACATGAAACGAAGATAAGATCCACCACTTGTCCAAGCTTGGATCAATTGAAACATGGAAAGATGGAAGCTCTACCAGTTGTCCAAACTAGGGTCTTTTTCAAGGTCTGCCACTTGTCCAAGCTAGCCTAATTTCAATTGAATCATGGAAGCATCTAAGGACCACCACTTGTCCAAGCTAGGCTCCATTGAAACATGGAGAGAGGAAAGATGCACCATTTTTTCAAGATAAGCTCCATTGAAACATGAAAACCCATATATATGTTGTACATTGTTTAACCACATTATGTGGTGATGCAGACACTAATGCTAGAGGTGGAGATTGTCACAAACAATGGCAATCAAACCTAGTAGATAAGAGCCTTGCAGTTCTCACATGATTCCACATTGGTTGATAGCTTGGGCTGGTCCATATGGTGATGGGGTGTTTTCCAATGGTAGAGTAAGGCTGAAATATTTATCTGGGTTACTACTGCCAGGAGTGTATAATGGGACCAAAATAAAGCTTTATTCAGATGGCAAAGAGACTTCTCAAATTAGTGAAACTGATATTTTTAGAGCTAGAGACCCAAGAAAATTCAGAATCAGCTATTTTAAGCATTTCCATGTACAGCCAGTATTAGAGCCAGTCAAAGAGGTAGCTCAAGTCAAAAATGTCCCAGTACAACAAAACTACGTTAGCCTAGCAGAATCTATAAAGTGTGAGAGCCAGTATCAGTTTTTATGGAAAAAGGGCCAATTGGACCATCAGTAGAAATCATTTCACGGAACATGGAGAGTATTAGCCAATGCATGTATGCCATGTCATTTGTGATGCACAAGACTCTAGGAACAGTAAGTAGTGGAGCTTTTATGGCACAAACACGTATAACAGTAAGGCGAGTAAGCCATTTTTCTCATAAATCTCATGCACAACGTTTGCGTGCTGTCACACATTCACTATCGTCCCTGCAGCCACCACAGACTTCTTCATCAAAAGCAAGAGTTGATTTGTTGTTTGTCTCTACCCGACACACCTCGATACGGATTTGAATATTCGCTAAGTCTTCTTCTTCAACAAAGGCATCGTCTTCAGCTTGTATGGGACGAAGAAAAATGTTGGAAAAGATGTAGGACACTATAGAGGAAACTCAAGCAATTATTACCCCTATCAAAGCCTCCCTACCACTCATACCCCATAGTAAGCTACATCGGTGTGTGTTTACTGAGCAAGCGTAAGCATTGCTACAATTGTGGGATTTTCATGTGGTTGTGCAAGCCACAAAAATAGAGTTTGGCACATCCATCATTAGGCAGGTTCTCAATTCCTTCAATGCTGATGAAGGCAGTGCTATGGTGTATGGAATGAAAGTGTCAGCAACTTTGGAAAACATTGCTTATGCTTTCAAGATGCCAAATGAGCCGAAGCCGGATGTGGAAACTGCACAGCAGATAAGTGCAGCTCTAAAGAAAGATGATGCCGCCAAAAAACGTAAGGCCAATGCACAAGGAGTTCCAGTAGTAGCAGGTATGGACATTCCCTTTGCTTACCAATTTGTGGCTAAAGCTGTGAGTCTGAAGAATAACCCCACATATGTTTCAGAAAAGTTGTTTTCTATGTTACTAGCAAAGAGATTGGATGACAAGGCTTTGATCAGCCTATGTCAGATTTTGTCCCGTAATGTGCTTCAGTAGACCGCCAAGCTAAAGTCTCATACTGTTTTTAAAGCTTGGTATGTCTGCCAGTTTCTCTATTGGGCAACTTTCCTAGATGCTCATCATCAAGTATAGATGGCGTGGAGTCAGAAACCCATCCCAGCAACTAACAATGTTGACTTATCCTTTGATGAAAAAATCCAGGCACTCAGTTGGCTCTTACTGGTCAGAAGAGAAAGGGCATGTAGGAGGAAGCTGGTAGCTCTAAGAGACCAAAAATTCCATTCGCTAAGAGCAATGCTCTTTTAAAGGAGCTAGAAAGTCAGGTCAAAACTCTCTCTACTGAAAAATCTCCAGCACCCAGACTTCAGTCGACTAGATAGACGAGCCTCTAGCGAAGACTACTATTGGGATTAGCCAACAAACTGAGCAGATTTGAGCAGCTACTAGTGCTAGAAAAGACCAGTCTCACAAGACCGGTGCTCAGTAGTTCGCAACACACACTGATAAGGGAAAAGGTCTGATGCATGCTAGCCACTCGGTAATTCCAATATTCCTTTCAATGAAATGGCTTTGGCCTTAACCAAAAAGGACAAATTACAATAGCTCCAGACTCATCCTCTCAAAGGACGATTAATTTTGCACAAACCTGATTATACCACACTACCATATATGGATCTTGTTACAGTTTATGAGCTAGTTGCCTCTGACCCAACATTGATGATTGCTCAATGTTAATCTAGTCATCCTAGAAGACGATTGTCCATGCCTTGGGACAAATGATGGATGCCTCAGCATCTATTGATGAAGTGTCTAAGTTACAACTTGAACTGAGGAACAGTGAGCAGCAAGTTGAAAAAATAAAACAGATTGTCCATGCCTTGGGACAAATGATGGATGCCTCAGCGTCTATTGATGAAGTGTCTAAGTTACAACTTGAACTGAGGAACAGTGAGCAGCAAGTTGAAAAAATAAAACACGATATAGGGAAACAATCCTTGAGGCATAGTGTTCTTGAATATCATTCAACCAGGACAATTCAGACGCTAAAAAGTAAGTTGACAAAGATTGAGTTTGAGATGAGGCAGTTGAGAGAAGAAAAGGTAGAGGCTCAGAGAGGTGCTGACAGATTTTAAACTATGTTGAGAATGAAGAGAGTAGATTTTAACGCCCTGCTAACCCGCCATGCTGCATTTAAAGCCACTTTAACACAGAGATACATATATAATAACTTGGCTGATATTTTGGATCCTGCAGGCAATGCTATTTTCAACATAGATAATATGAAGGCGCTCATAGAAACCATGCAGAGTGATTTGCAAGATAAGATTTTTGAGTATAATAGTGCTTTGTCAAATCAAGCTATTATGGACTATATTGATAAGTAGAATGACCTTGAGCAGCATTCTGAGAAAGAAGCAGAGAAGGATGAAGAAAGGGAAGAGGAACCAGCAGATAAACATGATGATGATGATGATGATTCGCCTCAATATTCGCCTGCAGGATCTGGTTCTGGTGGATGAGTTGCCACAGGGGACAGTTAACCCAACACGGACCAACCAAGCCAGTATAAGGATCAGCAGTCGGGAGATCAAGGGACTACAAATCAGCAAACAGGCATTGAAGAATCCCCAATGCACCAGTCTCACAGGACTCTGTAGATGTGAAATGGAAAGCTAAAGTTGTGAGTGAAACTCTAAAAGGTGATGAGAAACATTCATTACAACTCATCACAATGAACAAAAGGCTAAGACATTAGCGAGCTCCTTTAACTAGGACGTATTTGGAGGATGATATTCTTCTTTATGATTTGGAACATTTTTAGAGACTATATGTAAGTGCCAGAGAAATGGTCCAGCATTGGAAATCAGTCACTTTCCATGATCAGGAGGTGTGTCAATTGCCTGAGCATCCTAGCAAAATTCAATTGCTAGAGAGAGAACCTAAATGGGCACTAACCTCTGATGATAGGCTGGTCAATGCACACTAGCAGCAGTAGTCTACTGCAGAGTGTCATTCCCTAGCTATTGGATTAGAGCTCCTGCTTGGGAATAGTCCTATATATGAATGTATGAAAGAAGTTAGCAATCAACTGAAAGAAGTCATACTGCAAGTGCAAATTTCCAAAAATTCCTCGATTAGAGGGTACAAGATATTCTTGAAGATTAGACTTCCAGGAGTAATGGACCACAAACTCAAATGAGAGTAGGTGAATAGGCCACTGCTCTCCAAAGATTGTTTCAACTAGTTAGAATTACCAAGAAGATGATGCAGTGGGAGAACCCGACTATTCTAATTTTTTTAAAATTTGTACCTGATTCCCTAGTTTTCTTGTATGCCTTGCGTGATAGAGAGACTGAGCTACCCAAGTTTTTTCTAGCTTTATATCCTCAACATCAAGAACCAGTGGATCAGATTACATACTATAACATCACTAATGATCTTCAGGATTGGTATGAGAGATCCACAATAGAATGGAAAACCTAGCAAATGGTGATCAATGATGCTCTTCAATTAAATGATGTCTCAAATCTGCAACAAGAAGAAATATAGAGGATCAAGCTCTGTATGGGACATTGGAAAATCGAGCTCAAAGGTCTTACCAAAATCACAAATCAGCTACTTCAACTCATTTTGGAGTCCTCTAAAATTCCTAAAAAGGATAATACGGCTAAACCAGGTTTGAGGTCACAGTACAAAGAAATGGCTGAGATACTCTTTGAAGCTAGGATTAAAACAAATCAGCCTCTCCCAGAAGGATGGATCCACACAGCTTTGCATTGTCATAAATTGGCCCGATGCCGTCTAACAAAGGGTAGATGTATGTTGTATGATCCTGACACCAAAACATATAGTCATCTCACACCTTATGAATTGGAAATGTCCACAGCAAGGCGGGACCAGCTTGAGCAAGAGGCCATTTATCAACTTATCTAGAAGGACCATGCTGGCACTGAAACTTTTGAAGCACCAGCACAGAATAAGGGCAAGAGGAAGCGGGTTCAGTGGAAGGATATTGGGTAGTTCCATCTTAGAATGAGACGGTGGATTTTCCCAGTGAGGCACTCAACAAGAAGGAAATATGGCATAAAGCTAGACGTACTAGTAGAGCTAGTAGCTTCAGAGTGGTACTACATGAGGAACATCGGCCGAATCAGGAGGAACATTGGCCAACTCACCAAACAGACAAATGCGTTTAGGGTTTAGGGTTTGGCACTCAACGAGAAACCCAGACGGGTTCCTCAACACCATTTCAAAATTAGGCAATGGATTTTTCAAAAATTTTGCAACTATTCCAAAATTTAAGAAAGAAGGGAAGGATGTAGAAGGACAAGATGGCTCCAACAGGTGGAAACTATCTCCTGGAAGCCGGACAGTGGATTGGTCACACAACAGTAATTACCACGGCAATTACTAGAGTAACTCCTAGAAGCTATAAATAGGACCCATTACATTGTAATCAAGCTGCTTGTCTTTTGGATTCTCACTTCTTAGTTTTCTTGGTTTTAGCTTCCTAAGCAGTTCCTGAGCTACAATCTCTTCGCCTGTAACTCCACTGTGTAATCATAACTACTGTAGTCAATTGAGCTTTAGTTTGACATACCTTGTACTTGTTATTCATGAACTATGAGTCTGCATCTTAAATTGTAAACACTTTTTCAGTCATCCAGTCTATTGTCATTCTGTATACTATTTCAGTCCAGTTTTCACCTTCTATCCCAGTTTCTCAGATTGAACTGACGACTTACCAATAGCTATAAGTTCTAACACCGGAATTAGCTATTTGAAGAGACCAGCTCCAATTCCAAACCTTGAATGGATGCAAGATTCATTGATAAAAACTCAGGCTCATTATCAACTCCCCAACTTAGGGCTACGAGATGTTCTCATCTCAAGAAGAAATTAAGGGTATTTCTTCTGTAAGGTGTCTTCATCTTCCCATGTTGCATCTTTTTCAAGATAATCCTGTCATTGGACAAGATGTTCTCTAAGAATTATATTTTGAAAATTGTTCTCTCAAGATTTCAAAATTTTAAAGGATTGAATCTCCAAGATGTTTTGGTCTGGCATTATATTTTTCCCATCATCAAGAAGTTGGGCATCACTAGCAATACATGGTTTTGATAAGCTTACATGGAATACATGATGGACTTTGAGATGAATTGGCAGCTTTATCTTGTAAGATTGAAAACCTCTACATTTGATAACTTCCTAAGGACCACAATAACATGGGCTAATGTTTGTGTACCTCCCAAGTGATAAACTACTTCTCTTTGGGTGAATTCAAAGAAAAGCTTTGTCTCCTTCCTTGAATCTTCTTTCAAATCTTTTAGCATTAGCTTACTACTTTTGGAAATCTTGAGCTGCTTGAGTAGCCTTTCCAATGGCCTTAGTTTGGTTCTCCATCTCTCTGAGTATCCTCTTGAAATCTCTAACGCTTATGGTAGGATCTGGAAATTTTAGTGGACAGACACATTCTTGACAATAAAGGGCACAATATGGGGTCATATTGATGCTTTGATAGTGTGAAGCATTCTGAGCCTACTCCGCTAGAGGTAGAAACTGAATCCATTGCTTAAGTTCCCTACTATAACAAGATCTTAGAATATATTCAATGACTTGGTTGATTCATTATTTTTGCCCATCGGATTGAGGATGGTATGGAGTGATAAAGTTTAGCATTTTTCCAATTTCTTTGAAGAGGGAGGTCCATAAATTTGAATTAAACTTCACCTTGAGATCAGCTACAATCTGTTTGTTCAACCAATGAGATCTCAAAATCTTCTTAACAAACAATTGTGCAATGTCAAATGCAGTGAAGGTTGTCTTGGGTGGAATGAGATATGCAACCTTGGTGAGTAGGCCAAGAACCACCATAGGTGACTTATATCCTCATTGGACCATATGAGATCCAATGAAAAATTTTGTACCTAGATGCACTTCCACTTTATTTGAAGAATATCAAGTTGTTGATATTTCCATAAAAAATGTAGAACAAAATAGGATCTTGTACATGGAGAGTAGAGAGAGGTTGTACAATGCAATGTAAACTAGTGGAAAATCAAAATTTGGGCTAGTAGTATTGTATTAATCTTGTAGCAAGGAGAGTAGAGAGAGATACAATGCAAAGTAGATTACTAGAGAATCAAAATTTGCATCACTACTATTACAAAATGACGACATCATCAACCATGTGCTCTCAAGATAGAGCATAGATGGTGATATAGGCAACTAGATCTAGCATGTATGAATACAAGGGGTGGGTTATCCTTCAATATACAATTGCATGGTTCATGAGGATGTGCTTCTTATACAGTGCTATGAGTGAGTGGTAGATGTGTGTGTGTGTGTGTTTTGTATGTGCGGTATTGACTAAGCCAACCTCCCATCCATAGACACCGAAGGCCATAATGCTAATAGCAATACATATGACTTAGTATCATGCCTCGGACCAACTAGGTATTAATGGGGTTTTGAGGATATGTGCACCCATTCAAGGAAAGATGTAGGTGATTATTGAAGCTCATAATGGTAGAGGAAGGGTGCAACTTTCCAAAACTAGGTATTGATGGGGTTTTGAGGAGATGTGTATCCATGCAAGGAGACATGGAGGTGATTATTGAATCTCACAATGTCAAACCAAGGGTGCAACTTTCCACTAAAATAAATTGTAATAAGATCTTGCAAGCAGGTTTTTGTTGGTGGTTTGTCATGTCCTTATGGAGCCTAGCTTGGACACATGGTGGAGATTGTTCTATCCCTTGTCAATAGGGTTGGCTTGGACAAGTGGTGCATTGCATCACTTCTCCTAGTTCCTCGTTTCCCTGGTTAAATAGAGCCTAGCGGACCTTTAAACAAAACTACCCTTTGTAAGCCCACGGGGGACTGGACCATGCTCATCACCACCCAGTCATGCCCTATATAGACCCTTGTCCTGCTAAATATAAGGACGCCCTTGACTGCATGTCCGTCCTGGCCCTTGGCCGTGCCTACGCCTACCCTTGGCATGACATTACTCCCCCCTTGGAGAAGCATTTTTTTCCTTGAAAATAAGAGCGATGATACACTAATGTTTTCTATGGTGGCATCCTTCATGGATCCAGCTGTTTGGTTGACCAGAACATGGTTTAGCAGGAGGTTTAATGAAACCAAGAGTAACATCTTGATTTTTCACATTGTTGTCCATTTGCAACCATCTTGTGTTACTGATTCCTATCCAATCATAGTGTGTAGACTCCATTTAGAACACACATGACTATGCAAAACGAGTTATCACACAAAGATGTACTCTAAAGAGTACCTCTTTTCACTTCCATGAAAGTAACTTGCTAACATAACTCATTAGCCAAGGTTAAGTCCTTGACTTGTTTTCCAATTCTAGCAGTAAACAACCCTAACTAGTGTTCAAGGTTGAGAACTTGATTTATACATGAAAAAACTACACCTAGTCGCAAACATGCCTTAACTTATGGCAAGTAAACTCCAAGTAGAGCAATAAATGCTTATTAATTGGATTGTTTGGTGCTAATGTACACACTTTGCATATCCTTTAGTACAATATTACACTTTGTAATTTGCCTATCCCCTTGAGGGATAACTGACAGTTTTGAGGTGTGTTTCCTCCGGTTTTACAACAGTCTTTCCAGATGACGGGAATTTCAACAATCTCAAGAATAACCATCGTGGTTAACTTGAAAAATCCACAAGCACCCAAATCAAGCCATGACCTCTATTGGTGATTGGTAGACCCAAAAGTAATCTCATAGAGATACTGCACATAGAGTGAAAAATGCTTCATAAGCAACAACTTGATGAATACGCCTGCCGTTCCAAATCAGCCTTTGCTAAACACTAGGGCTTATAACACCTAGTGTGCATGCATTTAGCAAAAAAGAGATCCGAACCTGTATATCCATGATCATCCTTGCCAATACTTATGGAAAATGTGATACGCCTAGCACACAGTAAAGAGGAATTTAAATAGGTTTGAAAAGAAACTAAATACTTTCAGGTGCAGTCATTTGCAAGCCTTGCTGAAACTTCTGAACCATAATAGAAGCTGAAACAATGATCACTTCTAGGTACAAACAATGAAACTTTTTCATTAACAACTCATAGCCTTTCTATATGTAAAACAACCATCTGTAATGTTGTTTAGTAGCACTTGTACCTTAACAATTTCTGAGTATCCAACAATTTCTGGCCACTGAAATTGCTCCTGAAACGTCGTGCTAAAAATGGTCTAGAAAACAGATGGGACCAGCACCTAGGGACATTGTCGCGACACATAATTGAAATAGCGACACCGGTGTCTGTCCCAAAGACTCATATTCTCCACATTTGGAATATGTCTCATGTAAGGATGTTTAAAAAAGAACATCCTTAACACTAGAATGGTAACAGGACACTTTTATGTCCTTGGACACTTTTGTGTCCTGTTAATGACCATTTTGCTTGAATTATTTGATGAGTATGAAAATGAATTTCTAGGTGCTATATATCCACAAAGTTGCCTTATGAGCTGAAAAAAAATTAGCATTTTTTTTTGAGTATCGATCTCACCATTAACCCTACTCTTGCACAACATTTTTGAACCTAAACTGTGTGAAAAAACGGGTCCTAGTTTTGGCCTTTTTTCAATTTTTGGCAACTATACCACTCTAAACTTCATGTTTGTGAGGTTTAGATGGCTACAGGTTAGGCCTTCATAGTTCTCAACATGTTTTGATGCTTGTAGGGAGAGCTAAGTGTTAAAATTGAAAGTTATGACCAATTTATAAGAATTGCATAATCCTGTTTTCTTGCCAAAATTAGCACTTTTATTTTTTTTTGGTGGCTTTCTTGATATCCAAATTCAATTTTGATTGTGTAAGTGTAATGTATAACATAAAGCTAATCTTCCTTGAGTTTTGGGGGACCTAATATGCTATATAGCATACTATATGATGATGGTTGAGTTTTTTGATTGCTAAAGAATACGATACATTTTAGAGTAGCAAGTATAACTTTCTCAATATTGCTAGTTTCTTAGGGCAATTGTGTGTAATTTGTAGGTAGTAACCATATCTAATCAAAGACTACAAACTTGGCTAGATATTGAGTAGTTTTTATGGGTTTCTAGAGGTCATAATGCTAAACCCAATTTTTTCATGTTTGCTGTATTTAGCACTTTATCATTGCCCCCATGGTTCCAATTGTAAGAGATCCATTATCCTTTTGACATGCTCCATGGATCCTTTTGAATCCAAAGGCCCAAAGGAAACTAAGAAAACATGTATATAGTATCTGTATTGAGCGTGACTATAGAAACTTTGATGATAGGTCCGCAGAATGGCAAAAATGCAGCTTTTTTGTACCTTTTTTTTTGACCAAAAAAAAATTAGTGAGGTAAAAGAAACCATATGTTTTGGTCACCAACCCATTGAAGTTAACGGGGCATTTTATCTCATGTCCTACAAAAATCCCCAGTCTTATTTATATGCAATCAACCGTAAGAAATTGCTGTTTTGGGCAAAATGCATTGGTCCATCAACTTTGGAGGCTTATAGTGACCAAGGGATGAGAAAAATTACAAGTTTCTCATTTTTTCCATATGTAGTAGTTATTGAACTATAATCTCATGAAAGGATTTTTCAAAACGAGTGGATCTACTATGGTTTTGGAAAATTTTCCCAAAACCCTGAACGGACACTTTTATGTCCTGTTAGGTTACCATTCTAGTGTTAAAGTACAAGATGTACTTGTGTGGAGAGGTAACTCAAAACACTCCACAACAAGAGTGAGAGGGACCCTGATTTGTTGCTCCACGTGGCTAAACCGAACTCCTTGAGTCCCTAGACCATGTTGTATCCCATGTGACAACATGTTCCAAATCGAACCCGACAAGTGGGTTCATAACAGCATACTATATAGTGGACACTACGGCCCAAAATACTTGCTCCAACATGCCCTTGGCATGGCTCTGAAACATTCAAGTGTATTTATACGACTTGAGAAAACCAAGCAAAGCATACTAAAAAAATGGAATAACACCAAATCAATAGATGCATACATGGAGATTTGAACTGAATGTTCACTTACTCGTATTCAAATGCACAAGAGCACCTCGCCCGCCTGTGGAAAAACAAGCAACATTGCACTGGAAACCCTGGGTGTTGCCTTTGCAATCCAAACCCCACCCCAAAATAATATGTCCATAGACACTCCGTAGTGCTATAGAAGAAGCAAGAAATTAACAAAAGTGAAATGCCTAGCTCTTATGGACAACCATGCTATCTCAATTGATTGCTAGATCCATACTTCCTTGTAGAGATCAACTGCTGTGAGTTGAAGATTATCAAAAACTCAACTTGAGTGTCACACTGAAAACATGTAGTGCAAAAATGACACCCTAGACATCCGTAATGACAAGACTATTGCTTGTCCATTAACGTCGATGTGTACTTCCTTGGGTAGATCAAACTCGATCTTGAAAACAATCGCCCAAAGAATGGCAACAGTTATGTCTTACCCTTAGCCTCACAATGACTCTTAGCCAGTGTGGCCCATAGCCCTTATGAAAATTAGTGTTCAATGGACGAACCGATGAAGACTAATTTGAGTAGCATCTTAGCCACATGTTAGTTGAGAGTTAGAGCACCTTGGCTTAGGCTGACTCACGAGAAAAACATGTATCAAAAGCTTCTTAGAAGATTTTCATTATTCCCTTAAAGAGAGAGAGAGAGAGAGAGAGAGAGAGAGAGAGAGAGAACAAGAGCATGCTGGGCTGAGGAACTTTCAGTAATTGCCAAGTAAAGTGTAAACAGGGAAAAACAAGAAAAACTTTAACTTGGCTAGCCTGGTCATTGTTGCTACAACCAGTTGTCATGAAATTTGGAAGGAAAAACTCCTTCCAAAATGACTGAGCCATATCTGCATAGACGCCCTCGTATATCCTATACACCCATCTGGTACATAGTGAAATAACCTGCAAACACATTGCCTATTCCTTCCAAATTTTGTATGCTCATAGCATATGCCAAACGTGGCCAGCTTCAATGCAAGATGTATAAATTGAAGCCTTGCTTCATAGAACTATGTGTGGCCTCATTGCCAACAAATGCTATTGACAACGGATGTCATAGCAAAGAGATTTGACCTTGTCCATCATGCACAAAAAATTGACCTTGTCGAATTGTAAATGTAAGTGAAAAATAGTAGAACACGTACAAGTTATGCATCTCAGGCCTGCTTGGTTCTATGAATGATAGCCATGATCATTCATTTCATTGCATATGAGAGTTATCAATCACATGCTCAATAACTACTCTACTTCATGCTATCAAGGGCAAGTTTGGTTTCTTAGGACCTAGTTTAGACTGATAGAGTAGAACCAAATCTCCTTTTCTAAAATTCCCTAGCTTTAATTCTTTGATCATGCTAGTGTTTCCTTCTTTGCTAAGAACAATTTTTGGGTCCAGCATAGTGTGCTATCTCAACTCATCTAGCTGTGTGAACTCCTCCAGTCTCTATTTAACATTGTGATTAAAATACAATCCATACTCCACTACCATCCTGAGACTGGGAATTACAAACTCCGTAGGCACAACAACTTCAGTGCCATATACCATTCTAAATGGTGTTAGTCCAGTGGTGACCTTATAGGTTGTCCTATATACCTAGAGAGCACTCTGGAGTTTCAGATCCCACTGGTGTGGCTCCTTTTGCACAATCTTAGTGAGAATGGTCTTGACAATTTTGTTATTGAGCACCATTTTAGATAATTTGGGAAAATCCCGTTTCCCAAATTCTAAATGTGTATGCTAGGATTGTGTTATTTTATGATTTCTAAGCTCTAGTTGCCTTTAATTTAGATAAATTATCATGATTGTGTGAGTCTATTTTAATTTCTCTACTATAAAATTTAAGAATAAAGCTCCAATATAGTTTTTGGAAAGAGGATTTGTATGACATCAATGCTTTTCAAAATTCAACAAATGCTTCTAGAAGTAGCTTCTCAAAAAATGAGGTGTTAAAAAAACCAATTGATATGATTTTAAAGCAGCCTATAGATTGATTACAGCAATTAAAAAAGATAATATGTAAAGGCAAATACTATTAAAAACTCTTGTCATAATTTGGTGACCTTAATCCATGTATAACAAAATACTTGGTCATGGTTTTGTAGCATGCTATCAAGTTTTAAATACATGATAATTTAAAAAACATTCAAACTAATATTTCACACTTAAAAAGTCAAAACAATACTATATAGTATCCTAGGCTATAAGACCATGAGATGCCATCTATTGCACCTATGGCCATATGGTGCTCTTTTAGACATGTCTATACATGACTTTAATTTATCTCTTTAACCTTAAGGCCATAGCTTGTTATGTTAGCTGTCCCAACTATAAAGAGATTCATGTCCTTCAGAGCCATATGGGACTTTATTTATGTGTCCACCCTAATGTATGTTGTCTTAGGGCCACAGATTTGTTCATGCCCATAAGAAACCCTTTCTTATTTCCTATTAATCAATGTCTACAGCCCAAGGTGTGCCTTGGCATGCTAGTTAGAAACCCTTTATTCTATATACTTCTCACCATATGCCCTTCCACTGGCCTTAGACCCATCTGTGCTAGTAAGAAATCCTCTATACTCTTGTGTTTGCACCCCTATGGACTAGGGCCCAAGGTACCCCTATGCTATAAGAAATCCTCTACGCTCAATATTGAGACCATGTGGCCCCCCCCAGAGCAGGATATCCTCTATGGTAGTGAGAAAAACCCTCTATGATCTATGTTCACAAACAATTAAAAAATCTAAACAATACTATAGAGTATCCTATGGCCCTAAGACGATAAGATGTCATCTATTGCACCTATAATTCCATTTGGTATTTTATTTAACTATACAAAGTTAAATGAGGCACTTACTTAGATAAACTATCATAATTCTAACTTTGAAATTATTTCTTAACATAAAACTACAATATAAAAACTCCTAATATAAGTTTGTGCCAAAGAATCAATGTTAAGATATAGATTTTTTACATGAAGTACATGCTTTAACACTAGAATGGTAATAGGACACTTTTATGTCCTTGGACACTTTTGTGTCCTGTTAAGTGACCATTTTGCTTGAATTATTTGAAGAGTATAAAAATGAATTTCTAGGTGCCATATATCCACAAAGTTGCCTTATGAGCTGAAAAAAACTTAGCATTTTTTTTTGAGTATCGATCTCACCATTAACCTTACTCTTGCACAACATTTTTGAACCTAAACTGTGAGAAAAAACAGGTCCTGTTTTTGGCTAGTTTTTCAATTTTTGGCAACTATACCACTCTAAATTTAATGTTTGTGAGGTTTAGATGGCTAGAGGTTAGGCCTTCATAGTTCTCAACATGTTTTGATGCTTGTAGGGAGAGCTAAGTGTTAAAATTGAAAGTTATGACCAATTTACAAGAATTGCATAATCCTGTTTTTTATTAGCACTTTTATGATTTTTTGGTGGCTTTTTTGATATCCAAATTCAATTTTGATTGTGTAAGTGTAATGTATAACATAAATCTAATCTTCCTTGAGTTTTGGGGGACCTAATATGCTATATAGCATAGTATATGATGATGGTTGAGTTTTTTGATTGAGAATACAATATATTTTAGAGTAGCAAGTATAACTTTCTCAATATTGCTAGTTTCTTAGGCCAATTGTGTGTATTTTGTAGGTAGTGACCATATCTAATCATAGACTATAAACTTGGCTAGATATTGAGTAGTTTCTATGGGTTTCTAGAGGTCATAATGCTAAACCCAGTTTTTTCATGTTTATTGTATTTAGCACTTTATCATTGCCCCCAAGGTTCCAATTGTAAGAGATCCATTATCCTTTTGACATGCTCCATGGCTCCTTTTGAATTCAGAGGCCCAAAGGGAACTAAGAAAACATGTATATAGTATCTGTATTGAGCGTGACTATATAAACTTTGATGATAGGTCTGTAGAATGGCAAAAAATGTAACTTTTTTGTACCTATTTTTTTGCCCAAAAAAAATTTAGTGACTTAAAAGAAACCATATGTTTTGTTCACCAACCCATTGAAGTTAACAGGTCATTTTATCTCATGTCCTACAAAAATCTCCAATCTTAGTTATTTGCAATCAACCGTAAGAAATTGCTGTTTTGGGCAAAATGCACTGGTCCATCAACTTTGGAGGCTTGTAGTGACCAAGGGATGAGAAACTTTACAAGTTTCTCATTTTTTCCATATGTAGTAGTTATTGAACTATAAGCTGATGAAAGGATTTTTCAAAATGAGTCGATCTACTATGGTTTTGGAAATTTTTCCCAAAATCCTGAAAGGACACTTTTATGTCCTGTTAGGTTACCATTCTAGTGTTAAAACTTCACTCAAAGGTTTTAGAGATGGTGTCTCAAAAAAAGGAGGTGTTTAAAAACACCATTTGATGTGAATAATAGGAATTGTATACATTGATTATGTCAAAATAGGATAAAGTATAAACATAAAGATAGTTTCATAAAAATGATGTTCTTAATCGCATGTACAATAAAGTACTAACTAGAAAGAGTATGATACCTCCAAGATTGAGGGTGTTCAAAAAACACCGTTTTGTAACACTACCAAATTTCAAGAACATTCTGATTGTTTGGATCACTTAATAAAGACAATTAATAAGAAGAAAAAGTTAACAATACCATAGAAGCATCAAACAATGAAACCAAAGAACTTGAATGAGAGAAGTCTCCTCACAATAGGATGCACTTCATTAAAAAAATATTTTAAAGATGTTTCAAGATATCCCACAACATTCCATCAAGTTTAAGTTTTGAAAAGTACACAATGCCAAATACTTGGTAGATGATATTTAGAATACTTAACTAGTACACTTAAAATGGCCTCCTTCTCTTGAGATTTTGAGTCCTTTGAGACATATAACATTGCATTACATAGTGAGTCTCAGGATAAGAATGGAACATTACAAAATTTCTTATGATATAGTCTCTCTTGTCTTTAGCATACAACCATCCACATAACCATGGAACAATTTCATCTTTTAAAAAACTTTGAAGCAATTGAGTGGGTTGGTTCCAAAACTTTGGAAAAATCATATTAGTTCCTTGCATATTCCACATCACTCGATATGGACTATCATCAAATATTATAGTGTTGCCCCCATCTAAATAATCAAATAGCTTCCATATGGTCGAAAGATTTTTGTGATAGGCTCTTTTGTAACCAGTCATGAAATTTGAATTTTGGCAGCACTGGTTATCCATAATCATCTTGAATTTGTGACTTTGTGTAGGAAAACAGGTCTTGATTATGTGTTGAGCTTTTTGTAAACGATGGCAGCTCCAAATCCAAACCTCAAAGAACTCAAAGCAAAATCTTAAGAAATACTTTGCATCTGGACGCACCGCATACACCTCATTGTTATCTTCTACAATGCACATGTACTTGGTCCAGGTTGGCCTTGATTGAAGCTCAAATGTTGCAAGAAGCACACCCTCTAAATCCAAGATAAGCGTTTTTTTGTCCTGTTTGAAAGATGTTGGTAGATAATGAAACCATTGCTCTTGGTTTGAATGTGATATTTGATGTAATATGAAAGGGAGCTTGTCTATTTTGTGATAATCTAATAGAAAAAAAAAATTCTTAGAAGCTCTGAAATGATTAAAAAAAAAAAAGTTAATATAGAGATCTTAAGTGTGTTGAAGACCTTAGGGACATAGGGTGCTAATTTGTGGTTACACTTAGTAAGTCCTATGCAAGAACACATGCCAAACTATGACCCTATGGCCTTAGATTCATAGGGTGTTGAGACCATAAAGTGAAATTCCCCCAAGGTTATAGAGCAAGATTTGACCTTATGAGCATGTAAATTGTCCTTGATGGCACAGTGAACTCAAATTTCAAAGAAAACAACTATAAAAGCTTTTTTAAAAAAGAGCATTTGGCACATGAAACTCAGAAGCTACTTATAGTATTGAAAGACAATTTAAAAAACTATCAATCATTTATATCTTGAAACCCTAAGCACTCTAACAAAGTCTCTGAGTACATAAAGATATTTGTAAATGACAAAATGTTACAAAACATTGCTCCATCATTTCTTGATATAGGGCTATTTGAGATCATAGTGAAATTTTAGATGCTTTATATAATTCCTTGCTTCATGTACTTTGATCACAGGCTCCTTGTATCCCAATTTTTGGGCAAGCATGATTGCTTCTGTACCTTTCAAGGCTGATAATGATTTGATATTCTTTAAGACCCTTACTTTTTCTCGATCACGTGCTGAAAGTTTCTTGTCTTGACTTTGAGTGGACATTCCACTAGTGCTAGATGTTGTAACTTTTTCATCGTGAAGAGGACGAGACACTTCTGGTAGCCTTCCCGTGGAGTAGGTTTTTCCTAAAAAAAATAGATTTCTCTCCTCCCACTCTGCAACAACCTTGTGTATACGGTTATAAAGCTCACGACCTTGAGAAATGGGTGCTTGTCCATATAAATGAGACCCTGTAACTGTGCGAATGTCATTAACATGATTGAGAGCTTTGATATATGGTAGCAAATCCCAAGGAGGATGTTATCCTCCTCATCATCAACATTAAATGATGGTGGAAAAATACAATTCAATGCAGGATTCACACATCCCTTTAATGGTTCATCATCTACAAGAAGCAATCTTCTTGCATCAAGCCCAAATTTTGATAATGCAATAGCCAACGGTTTGAAAAGTGCTTCTACTCCTGGATAATCTAAGCGAGTGATCCTTGATTCTATGCATGGTTGACATTGGCTTTGCCCCCAGATCATAAAGAATGGAAAATTTTCTTTAGCTTCCTTTTCTAAAATCTTGATGATGTCCACAGCATGCATGTCATTAGCAGGAGCTCACCATATCCCTACATTGAAATTGCTAAGTAGAGCCTTTAAAAACTCAATGCATCCTGGATGAAAAACAATATGCTCATGTCCAAACTTTAAGCTCTTCATTTTCTTGGACTTTTGCTAGCATCTCCTTAGGAACAATCCACACAAACTCACTATTATAGTTAGCATTGGTTTGTTGGTGGGTGGAAGGTCTGACTCACCATGCACTTCGATTTCCAAATCCTGGGGTGCTAAAATATTTGTGTTGGATTCTCCTTCTGGCGTTGCACATGTTCTGGAACTTCCACTGCCTTCTACTTCCATTGTGGTGTCATGCAATCCAATTCGCAACTCTTGGGCTACTAGAATATTTTCATTGGATTCTTCTTCTAACACCATTTTAGATGAAATGGGAAAATCCCACAACTTTGGGACTAATTTCAACGCCTATGGATTCCTATTTCCCATTAAATTTGGGAATCTTTCATTCAATTTGGGAATGTGACAAAGAGATAGATTCTCAAGAAAATGGTGGTGTTGAGAAACACCTTCTAAAATTTTTATTTTTATGTGGGTGTTTCAAAACACTTCATAAAAGAGATAGATTCTCAAGAAAATGGTGGTGTTGAGAAACACCTTTTCAAATTTTTATTTTTATGTGGGTGTTTCAAAACACTTCATAAAAGAGATAGATTCCTAAGAAAATGGTGGTGTTGAGAAACACCTTTTAGAATTTTTATTTTTATGTGGGTGTTTAAAAATACTTCATAAAATCATACATAAGCTGGGGAAATAAAACAATGAGCAAGATATGAAATGCTATTCAATTTCTTCTATTAAGCTAGCCTGTGCCTTCTCCATGACATTTGATGGAATCTTGATTGTTTCCGCAATTCTTCCACCCCTTGGAGTCCATGACCATACAATTGTATCAACACACTCCCAGTGCTTTGGGTCAGCAAGATTGGAGCACCAACTCTTTTTCCAACAATCCTCATACTTTTCTTGGATTGTGGGATTTTGTTTTTGATGTTTTGGTGCCCAATACTGAATCAGAACATTCTTGTAGTTAGGAGATGATTTGTTTACATCAACATTTGACTCTGCCACTCCTAGTCTTATCGGATATTTAGGATTTGCGGGTCTCACAAGAACAAGATCCCCTTTTCTTACATCAATTTGAGGCCTAAAGGCCTCTTGTGGTCTTGCACTTTGAGGACCAACATAGTGATCATTCAATTCTTCATATCCTTGAAACTCATCTCTTTCTTCCTCTATCTCTTGCATTCGATGACTCCCTATAGTCTTTGGCCAAAATGTTGTATATTCACCAATGTGTTTATTGGTTGGTTGTTCAAGCTCATTGATTATGTTTTGTCAATAAGTGATAACAGGCTCCATGTATTTTGTGGAGTCATGGTCCTTTCCCTTTAATAGAGAACATCTTTTCCAAAGTTCAAGATATGACTTAATCCCTTGAATAACAAGCGGACTATCTCTCACATAGTCTTCTATAGGTACCACATCTGGACAGCCCGTTGGTAATTTTGGTTTTCCCTGGTCATATTTTTTCCACAACTCAATTCCCGACTCCTTTGGCATCCAATCGGGTGATTTGGGATGAATTTTGTACTGCATTACTGGGACTTCACCTTGCATATTGAAACGAAATTGAAGTGGCTTAGAGTGTCCGACTAGAGAATCTTGTCCGTCACACATGTACCCTTGCACAAAGGATTTAAAGTCGGGAACTTGTGTCATCAAAAATGGTGCTTGAGCTGAGATTTCACATTTTTGAAAATGTTCCATCAGATGTGGAAAAGTGAATGTCATTCCTGTTCGCAATCTTTCTGAGAACCTACTAAACATTGCATCTATGTCCTCATGTGTATGACCCACCATTAAGAATCCCAAATGCACGGTTTTGAAAACTCCTTTTGCTACTAACAAGGATAAGTATGCAAGCAAATATCGATTTTTATTCTCTCCTGCACAATTATCTAGCTGTAGCAAAAAGATTCTCATGCAATTTTTGAAATACAGGAGTGGATATGATATCCACAACACATTGAGAGGAAGTTGATTGTATGTGTACAATCTCTTCATTACACCCTTGGATGGCCAACAGTGGTGTCATTGTTGATGCATTCCTCTCACGCTCTTGCTTCATTTTGTTTTGGATGTCTAGAGCTCTCCTTGAGTTCAATGCATTGAATAACGTTACATTGCTACGTGGCATACCGTCATGGCATAAATCCTAGTCCATGGTTTTCTGTTCTTTCCAGATTCTGTAAGAATAATGCAAGGGAGCCAATTGTAGCATTGGGATCTGAAGGCCATAGACCATTAAGTGAGAAGTGACCACACATTCCATGACCATGTACATGTGTTATCATACCTGCTAATGATACTTGCAATTGATATGCATTCGCATAATTTTTCGAGTTCACACGCAACCTAGGTATTGTTGGATCCATTTTATCATGTATAATGCATAAATACTTATCCTTTTGCAACTGGGAGAACTTACGCCAGGTGTAGTACACATTCCTACAACTTTGTTGTTGAAACATGTGAATTCGACGTTCATCCTTCAAACGTACAATCATCTCGTCATCCTTTGTTGACTCTAGTTGAGACTTTATCCGACTACACACAACACATTTGGAGAACTCACTTGTTTTTGACAATGTCACATTAGAAAACTCTGTATTCCAAATCCTATTGAATGTCGTGCTAGACATTGGATTGAGACTCATACTGTCAAGTGTTTTATTAACATCATGTAAAATGTCTACTTGCTTGTACGTGTTTGGTATTGCAAGCAAAGTTTCCCTAGTACCATCTTCCATGGTTCTACTCTTATGTGGCATTCTCTCCGAGTTTTCATCAACAAAAGAGCGCATCAATGCCCTTCTCATTTTTGTATGGTCTCTTCCTTTTCTCATGACACCATCATTACCATGCACTGAGCGTCTAACCCCATTCTCAAAATGTTCACAGTAACGATAAAATGAAGTTTTTGGAATGCCATGAATTTCGTACCAAGCTCTACTGCAAACCTCACTGCCATTAAAAGAAAACACATAGCATGTCTTTGTAGTTGTTTTGTTCTCACGCCATGCAGTCAACATTGTATCATACACATAGTTTGTTCTATTTTGCAAACTCTGTCCCCAAAATTCATTGCGCATAGCCATGACCTTATCTCGATTGGCATATTGACAACACCTTTTGGAACAAAAATCTATGGTTGATACAAGCTGGACAGATGCTAGAGATGCTTGATTGGATCTCTTAGAAGCTTTCACTGACATTTTTGGCTTCCTATTTACAAAGCAATATTTTCGCTTTTTTGAAATAGGCTCTACCAAATAAGCTGATTCAATGCATGTGTCTTGTAACGCATGCATAGCATGTAGATCCTCATAGCATAACAATTCTTTTCCATCCATAGTTGTCACTCTCTTGATAGGCCAACAAACTAGATTAATGCTGCATACACTAGCTTCTGCAGAAATAGTAGCTTCATCTGCATAGGATGTTGCGATACCAATACCAATGTTATCTTCACCTAGCTCACCAAAGTTTACAGAGTCAAATGGACAAAAATACATGACAACCCCTTCGGCTAGTACATGTGTTTTGCTTTCATCCCAAGTTGAACCCTCTTATCCTTCCAAACCTCTTTGTAGCTCATTCCATTACATTGTGCATCGAATGCTCCTTATGCTTTGTCAGCCTCATGCATAGAAGCCCCTTTGTACTGCATCTCATTTATATGTTGCAACAACCCACTACTCCATTTCACAATACTATGAAAAGCATCCCCACTATCAATGCATGGATTGTTGGAAAAGGGATGAGTGCTTTCTTTTCAAAACACAAATCAACTGACACTGATACATTGCCTTCCCCAATAAGCATGCCAGAACAATATGCATTTGGATTTATTTCAAATACAGTCCCAATGGAAACCTTTTGTGTCGCTACAAACATGCACACTCTATCACCATGATTGAAATTAGCCATACTTGCAAGAAGATTTGCAAAAATAATTGTTAAACAAACCGCTTTGCAGAGTATATTGATTTATGTAGCATAAATCATAACAAGTATGTATGTAGGTGTTTCATGAGAAGCACCCTGTGGCCTGAAGGTCATAGGGTTCCCTCTATGCTACTAAGAATCTCTTTGTGCTCTATGATCTATCATCTATTCTCTATGATCTATATTGACTTCCTATGGCCCCTAGACCACAAGGCGCCCTCATTGTTTCCAAAAAGCCCTCATTGTTTTGCTATGGCCCAAGGGCCATAGCTCTCTATGCCGGTATAAAGCATATTTTCTCTATATTAGCTCCCTAAGTACTGTCAAGTTTCATGTCAAGTATATATACATCCTATGGCACCCCACGACCCTAGGGCCATAAGATCTCCAAATGAAACATACGGAAATGTATGGCCCTTGAGATTATACATTGCAACCCCATGACCCTAGGGCCATAGGATGGGCATATGAAACATACGGCAATGTATGGCCCTTGAGCTTATACATTGCAACCCCATGAACCTAGGGCTATAGGATTTCCAAATGGAACATAGGGCAACGTATGGACCTTGAGATTATACATTGACACCCTATGGCCCTAGGGCCACAAGACTTCAAAACATACAAAAAGACAACCTATGGCCCTAAGCCCAAGGGTGTGAGTTCAAGGGTGGCCAAGATGTCAATGCAGCCAAATGGCCCTATGGCCATAGGATTTCCAAATGGAACATAGGACAACGTATGGCCCTTGAGATTATACATTGACACCCTATGGCCTTAGGTCCACAAGACTTCATACCATAAAAAAATACAACCTATGGCCAACATGTCAAAGGTGGCCAAGATATCAATGCAACCCCATGGCCCTAGAGCCATAGGATCTCTATATGGAACATGTGGCACCCTATGTCCCTTGAGCTTATACATTGCCACCCCATGACCCTAGGGCCTTAGGATTTCTAAATGGAACATAGGCAATGTATGGCCCTTCAGCTTATACATTTCCACCCTATGGCCCTAGGGCCACAAGATCTCACAACATACAATAAGAGAACCTAAGGCCCCTAAGCTCAAGGGTGCGGGTTCAAGGGTGGTCAAGATATCAATGCAGCCCCATGGCCCTAGGGCCATAGGATCTCTATATGGGACATGTGGGACCCTATGGACCTTGAGCTTATATATTGCCACCCCATTACCCTAGGGCCATAGTATTTCCAAATGGAACATAGGCAATGTATGGCCCTTGAGCTTATACATTGCCACCCCATTACCCTAGGGCCATAGGATTTCTGAATGGAACATAGGCAATGTATGGCCATTGAGCTTATACATTGCCACCCCATGGCCCTAGGGTTGTAGGATCTCCATATGGGACATGTGGCACCCTATGGCCCTTGAGCTTACATATTGCCACCCCATGAACCTAGGGCCATAGGATCTCCAACTAGAAAGTAGGGCAACATATGGCTCTTGAGCTTATACATTGTCGTGGACCTAGGGCCATAGGATGTCCAACTGGAACATAGGGCTACGTATTGGAGCTTATCCATTGTCACCCCTAAACCCTAGAGCCATAGTATTTCCAAATGGAATATAGGGCAACTTATGGCTGTTGAGCTTATACATTTCTACCCTATGGCCCTAGCTCCACAAGCTTTCACATTGCCACCGTAGGGCCACAAGGATCTCACAAGATAGAAGAAGAAAACCCTAGGACACAGAATTTTCAAGTGGAACTGAGTGCAGGCTTTGATCCTTGACCTCCAACATTGCCGTCCTATGGTGTGAGCCCAAGGGTGGCTGAGGTGTCTTCATAATAATTTCGGCCATTCAAGGGATATCCGCAAGAGGCATAAATTTTAAAAATAATTAAAAAAAAATTACGCTACGACAAACTTTGTCAGAATGGGTTTTCAAATACACTTATTGATATCGGACAAAAAAATACCTCACAATTTTTTTAAAATTTATCTATTTTTAGTGTATTTTTTACTATGCAGATTTTGATTCTGGAGTCAAATTTTGCTTCATGGGTGTCGTTCCACTCGTACTACAAAGATATGGACATTGAAAAAGCCTTGCACCAACTTTTTTTTTTTTTCTGAAAAGCTCTTTCAATTTCGGAGCCGACGAGCTATGTCTCATTTTCGCACAAAGCCTAGAACTCTACTAATCTCGACTGGAAACCCGTGAGAACAGCCCCTACATTCAAAATTCAAATTTTGAATTTCTAACCTAACCTAACTAATCTTATCTCTCTCTTTCTCTCTCTACCACAATTTTTTTCGCGTTGTTGCTGTCTTTCTCTCTCTGGTTTCTTGCCCGAAACCTACACAGAAACCTGCACAGAGCTTGTCTTTCTTTGTCTCTCTCTCCTTCTCTCCCTATGCATACAGTTCTACGCCATCATTGTGACACGCACACAGATATACGCGAAGCCATCACACAACCTTGAACAGAACGACTGCTGTCGGGACCTCCCAAACACAGATGTGTTACCATCATCGTCGCGGCCTCAACACACCTAAGTGACTGCTTGCTACTGCTGCAGACGGTTTTCATCAAACACAAATTTACTCAGAGGTAACCTGTAGAAACCCTAATCTTTTTGCTTAATTCAAATTTAATTGTTCTTAATCTAATTACGTTTTAGCTAAGTTGTGAATCACCTCTCTATAAAACAATAAACAAAAATCATTAATTACATCTCTAAAACTGTAAAACTGTAGACTGTAGAACTATAAATCAGAAAAATCTCTAATTAGAGATCTAAAACTGTAATACAGAATACTCTAATTAGAGACCTAAAAATATAAAACAGAAGACACTAATTAGGGACCTAAATTTGTAAAACGAAAAACTCTTATTAGGGACCTAAATCTGTAAAACAGAAAACTCCTCATGAGTGACCTAATACTGTAAAATTGTAAAACTCTAACTGCAAAAATCTCTAATTACAAAAAAATTTATAAACCTGCAAATACAAAAGACAATAACTACAGAAAATGGTGAAACTATGGATACCTGTAATTGGGTTGTGGAGAGTTGGGCACACGTTGTAAGAGGACGAGTAGAGCGCGCTGTTGTATGAGGATGGATTAGGGTTCAGTGCAGGAGGATGGGAAAGAAAAAGAGGTAAAAAGGTGGGAAAGAAAGTGTACACTATATGTGTTTGTAAGATATGGTGTAATATAGTTTCTTTAAATTCATTTGTAGTCACTAAATAAAACTAGACATCGAATCTTTAGAAGGGCAGACAGGGTGTGGCTACATAGGGTTTCACCTCATACTAAAGAGTAACATATGGCCCTAAGGCACCCTATGACCATAAGGCCATAGGGTGGACTCACATCATACTATAGGGTGACCAATGTCCCATCTGGCCATAGGGTGCCAATGTACAATCTCAAGGGTCATAGGGTTCCCTATGTTCCTATTGAAAATCCTATGGCCATAGGTCCATAGGATCTCCAAAACATTTATATGACACTATGGCCATAGGATCACATGGTGCTCTATGTCCGATCTAGAGAACTTGTGGCCCAAGGGCCTTAGGGTGGCAATGTACAATCTCAAGGGCCATAGGGTTCCCTATGTTCCTTTTGGAGATAGGATGGCACTAGGGCCATAGAATCTCCAAAAGCAACATAAAGAACCAAGAGCCATAGGATCAAAGGGTGACCTATAGACCTTGTGGCCCAAGGGCCATAGTGTGGGAATGTACAATCTCAAGGGCCATAGGGTTCCCTATGTTCCTTTTGGAGATCCTAGGGTCCTCGGGCCATAAGATCTCCAAAATGAACATATGGCCCTACGGACATAGGATCACAGGGTTCCCTATGTTCCTTTTGGAGATCCTATGGTCCTCGGGCCATAGGATCTCCAAAATGAACATATGGACCTACGGACATAGGATCACCGGGTGCCCTATGTCCCATCAAGAGACACTGTGGCCCAAGGGCCATAGGATGGCAATGTACAATCTCAAGGGCCATATGGTTCCCTATGTTCCTTCTGAAGATCCTATTGCCCTAGTGCCATAGAATCTCCAAAAGGAACATAAAGAACCTATGGCCATAGGATCAAAAGGTGGACTATGTTCCATCTTGAAACCTTGTGGCCCAAGGGCCATAGGGTGTATTTGTACAATCTCAAGGGCCATAGGGTTCCATATTTTTTTTTGGAGATCCTATGGCCCTATCCATAGGATCACAGGGTGCCCTACGTCCCATATAGAGCCTTGTGGCCCAAGGGCCATAGGGTGAAAATCTACAATCTGAAGCCATAGGATTCCCTATGTTCCCTAGGGTCACAAGGTGCCCTACGCTCCATCTGAAGACCCTATGGCCCAAGTGCCATAGGGTGGCAATGTACAATCACAAGGGCCATATGATTCCCTATGTTCCTTTTAGAGATCCTATGGCCCTAGAGCCCTAGGTGCATGGGGCTCCCATGGTGTACCCTATGTACGTAGGCCACCCTCGGGCCCTTGGATACCCTCTGTCCCATCTAAAGACCTTGTGGTCCAAGGGCCATAGGGTGACAATCTAAAATATCAAGGGCCATAGGATTCCCTATGTTCCCTAGGGTCACAAGGTGCCCTACTTTCCATCTGAAACGATGAGGGCACCTTGTGGCCTTCGGGCCATAGGATATCTATGTAGAGCATAGAGCAAAGAGCATAGAGAGCTTCTTACTACCATAGAGGGAACCCTATGGCCTTCAGGCCACAGGGTGTCAATATAGAGATAACAGAGGCTCTTACTAGCATAGAGGGGACCTTATGGCCTTCAGCCCACAAGGTCTCCTCAATATAGAGAAAATAGAGTTTTTTACTGGTATAGAGACCACCCTGTGGACCTGGGTGCATAGGTTGCAAAAAACTATCATGAATGGTTTCTTTAAAACATACAGGGCACCTTGTGCCCTTAGGGTCATAAGATGTGTAGAGCATAGAGAGGTTCTTACTAGCATACAGGGGACTTTATGGTCTGAAGGCCACAGGGTCCCAATATGGATCATAGATTGGTTCTTACTAGCATAGAGAGACCAAATAGTGCTTTATACATAGGTCCATAAGGTGTCAAAACAATGAGGGTTTTTTCAAAACAATGAGGGCACTTTGTGGCCTTGGGGCCATAGGATGTCAATATAGAGCATAGAGCATAGAGAGCTTCTTACTACCATAGAGGGAACCCTATGGCCTTCAAGACATAGGGTGTCAATATAGAGAAATCAGAGGTTCTAGCATAGAGGGGACCCTATGGCCTGCATCCCACAATGTCTTCTCAATATAGAGCAATAGTGTTTTTTAGTGGCATAGAGAGCACCCTATGGCCCGGGGTCCATAGGTTGCCAAAAAAAGCCTCATGAAGGGTTTCTTTAAAACATACAAGGCACCTTGTGCCCTTAGGGTCATAAGATGTGTAGAGCATAGAGAGGTTCTTACTAGGGTCCCAATATAGAGCATAGATCGGTTCTTACTAGCATAGAGAGACAAAGTAGTGCTTTATACCTGGGAGCATAATGTGCCAAAACAATGAGGGTTTTTACAAAACTATGAGGGCACCTTGTGGCCTTGGGGCCATAGGAAGTCAATATAGAGCATAGAGCATAGAGCATAGAGAGCTTCTCACTATCATAGAGGGAACCCTATGGCCTTCAGGCCACATGGTGTCAACGTAGAGAAAACAGAGGTTCTTACTAGCATAGAGGGGACCCTATGGCCTTCAGCCCACAAGGTCTCCTAAATGGAATAGAGAGAATCCTATGGCCCTGGGTCCATAGTTTGCCAAAAAACCCTCATGAAGGGTTTCTTCAAAACATATAGGATGTGTAGAACATAGAGAGTTACTTACTAGCATAGGGGGGACCCTATGGCCTTCACGCCATAGGGTGCCAATATAGATCATAGATCCATTCTTACTAACATAGACAGACCAAATAGTGCTTTATACATGTGGCCATAGGGTGCCAAAACAACATTGAGGGTTTTTTCAAAACAATGAGGGCACCTTGTGGCCTTGGGGCCATAGGATGTCAATATAGAGCATAGAGCATAGAGCATAGAGAGATTCTTACTAGCATACAAGGAACCCTATGGCCTTCAGGCCATAGGGTGTCAACGTAGAGAAAACAGAGGTTCTCACTAGCATAGAGGGGAACCTATGGCCTTCAGCCCACAAAGTCTCCTCAATATAGAGCAAATAGTGTTTTTACTAGCATAGAGAGCACCCTATGGCCCTGGGTCCATAGGTTGCCAAAAAACCATCATGAAGGGTTTCTTCAAAACATAGAGGGCACCTTGTTCCCTTGGGATCATAGTATGTGTAGAACATAGAGAGATTCTTACTAACATATAGGGGACCCTATAGCCTGAATTAGGGTGCCAATATAGAGAATAGATCGGTTCTTACTAGCACAGAGTGGACCCTATGGCCTTCAAGCCAAAGGGTGCCAATATAGAACAAAGTTCAGTTCTTACTAGCATAGAGAGACCAAATAGTGCTTTATACCTGGGGCCATAGGGTACCAAAACAATGAGGGTTGTTCAATGGCATAGAGAGCACCCTATGGCCCTGGGTCCATAGGTTGCCAAAAAACCCTCCTGAAGGGTTTCTTCAAAACATAGAGGGCAACTTGTGGCCTTGGGGTCATCGGATGTGTAGAGCATAGAGAGGTTCTTACTAGCATACAGAGGACCCTACGGCCTTCACATTAGAAAATTTTGGAGGTCATTTGGAGGGCCTTGTAAGAAATTGTATTTCTCTCTCTAGAAACTTTTTTTAAAATGCACTTGCACCTTGTGAGTATGTCCAAAAGGACAACCAGACACTCTAAAAAGTAGATTTATATTCCCAGTCGTCCTTGAAAACGGCAACTTTTTTATTTAATGCGAGCGTCTTTTTCAAGAGGCAGGTGTGGCACATTCAATGCAGCTTACGTCATCACTGGAACTTAAAAAGTCACAAACTGTCAAATAGTGATATATTTTGAGGCTTTTGACACCACTAATGCGTTCGGAACGCCAAAATACCCTAAAAACGAATGTCTACTTGTGTCGTTCCGACATCCGGAGAGGCAAAAAATGTCAAAAAACCCCAAAAAATGGGCTTTTTACTTAAGGCACGTGAGGAGGCATTCTAAAATTCTAGAATGCCCCCCTGTGCCCCATTAGTACAAAGCTTCTTTTAGTGGTTTTTGGACACTTATCTTTCAAGAAAGCCCCCTTTTAGAGGTTTTTTGACATTTTCCTCTCAAAAAGCTCCCTAAAAAAAAGAAAAACAGAAGCTTTTTACTAACGGCGCGCGAGGAGGCATTCCAAGCCCCTCGCGCGCCGTTAGTGAAATGTTCTTTTAGGGGTTTTTGACATTTTTAGACATTCATTTCTAGGATATTTGGGCGTTTCGAACTCATTGACAGTATCAAACGTTTCAAAATCTTCCACCACTTGATAGTTTTGTGACTTTTTGAGTTTCATTGATGACATGAGCTGTATTAAATGCACCGCATCTACCTTTTGTAAAGGTGCTCGCATTAAATGAAAAAGAGTAGATTATTAAATGAGGAGAGGGACACCTTTTATATTTTTGTTAATATCAATATATTTTTCTACGTAACGTAGGCTCTTCTCTCATTGGAGGAGCTTATTTTCCTCTCTCTTCCAAAAGGCCCTCCAAAAGACCTCCGAAATCTCCTAATGGTCCATAGGGTGCCAATATAGAGCATAGATCGGTTCTTACTAGCAAAGATCGGACCCTATGGCCTTCGGGCCAAAGGGTGCCAATATAGAGCATGGAGAGGATCTTACTAGAATATAGGGGACCATATGGCTTTCAAGTCACATGGTGCCAATATAGAGCAAATAGTGTTTTTACTAGCATATAGAACATCCTGACCTAGGGGGATTGGTTGTCAAAAATCCATCATAGAAGGATTCCTATGGCCTTCAGCCCACAAGGTCTTCTAAATATAGAGCGAATAGTATTTTTCATTGGCATACAGAGCACCCTTGGGGCCCTTGAGGCCAACCCTATGGCCTTCAGGCCTTAGGAAGCTAATATAGAGCATGGTGCTTTATATCGGCATAGAGAGCTATGGCCCTAGGGCCATAGCAAAACAATGCAATGTTTTTGGAAACGATGAGGGAACCTTGTGGTCTTGGGGCCATAGGAAGTCAATATAGATCATAGAGCATAGACGATAGAGCATAGAGCACAAAAAGAATCTTAGTAGCATAGAGGGAACCCTATGACCTTTAGGCCACATGGTGCCATTATAGAGTAAACAGAGGCTCTTACTAGCATAGAGGGGACCCTATGAACTTCATCCCACAAGGTCTTCTCAATATAGAGCAAATAGTGGTTTTTACTTGTATGGAGAGCACCATATGGACCTGGGGTCATAGGTTACCAGAAAACCGTCATGAAGCGTTTCTTTAAAACATTGTGGCCACCTTGTGGCCTTGGGGCCATAGGATGCCAATGTAGAGCATAGAGAGGTTCTTACTAGCATGCAGGGGACCCTATGGCCTTCAGGCCACATGATGCCATATGGTGTTGGTGTAGAGGCTCTAAAGAGGTATTTAGGCCATTCAAGGGATACTTCTTTGAGGGTTCTCTAATGTCATAAGGGAACATGTGATCACACTACTATAGAGTGGCATAGGTACACTTGTAGAACCATTTTGTTGGCACCCTTTGGACCTAGGACCACATGGTTTAACATAGAGGTGACTCTATGGCCCTAGGTCCATGTGGATGTAATAATATCCATGTTGTCTAAATATATGTCATTCTTTTTACAGAAAATGTCTCAAAAGAGAAAGTCAAAATCAGTTGATGCAACAGGCCCAACACCAAGTTCTTGGTATCTAGATTTTCACTTACCAAATGGTGGAAGTGATGAGAAAGTCCACTTGTTCTTTCAAGATAAAGAGCAATTTCCTTTCAAGGACTGTGGTATGTCAAGGAGATAAAGAAAGATTGTTCAGATCTTGAAATGTCTCCATGACTTGGAGTAAAACTACTCAATGGTGACTCCTACTTGTTGGAGCCTCTGGCCTTTGCTCAAAAATTGGTGAAGGTTGATTATGAAGGAGTGACAATGAAAAAAGCAGGGTGGGTGGAGCTTTAAGACGACACTCCAAGTGAGAACTTTATAGACTTATAAATTGAGGGCTTTAAGAAAGTCAATCAATATTTAGGTAAATTGAGCAGCACAAAGAAGAATAAGAAGCGAAATAATGAAGACACAGGTACAACAAATCAATCTAAGACGCTCAAGGAGAGTCAGACTCCCTCACTTGAAGAAATAGTGGAAATGTGGCCGAAGAAAATCTTTCAGTTATACCCTTACAGACTCAAGAAGCAGCAGATTCTAGTGGACTTGCAACCCTAACAGTTGGAACCCCCTCAGTGGCAGTGGTTGTGGACTCAGCATCCTTAGCTGTGCTGGACTCTATTATACAGCCCAAAGAAAAAGATAGGCTTGATAAAGAAGTTGCCAAAACTTCTAAGAGTGGGCTAGATGGATACGCCGGAATTGAGCACTATTTTAAATTTGGTGTACAATTTACCCAATTGATCCCAGTTGATCAATGCAACCTTGCACCAGATGGCTATAGATGCAGACCATTTGCTACCCAATTTGGTAAAGTAATTGATGGAGTATGTGGGGTAGCACATCAACCATCAGAGTTTTTAATTTCCGGCTTAGTCAAGTATCAGCATGCTGCTTCCCTAGAGAAGGCAATTTCTGAAAAAGCTAAATGGTCTGAAATGCATGTTCTACCTTTGAGCTCCTTAATGGGATCAAAGACCATCCAATCATGTGGTCTTCACGAAGTAATTTTTGGGGTTTGGCATTTTTCAGTCAAGGAGAGCAGTTCACCAACTACTCTAGTGTTAAAGAGTCATTGTTGGAGCCAATGCATACTCTCTGCATTAATGACGACGAGTATGATGATGTGACCATGGACAAATCCTTTTTTGTACGTCGTGCAATCAAATGCATCTATCTCAAAGAAGATGATCAAGTGATAGACTTCTTCTCATTAGGCTATGGGACTAAAGAGGCACTACAACAATAGAGAAAGGTGATATCAGCTGCATGTAGTAGTGATCAAATGACGCAATTGGTTTCTCTTTACCATTACATAGTGGAAGAAGACCTTGATCTTAGAAGGTGGGTAGGTGTGGATAACACAGAGAAAGTCAATGCCAAGGATTCAGAGGAAGAAGAAATTCAAAGAAGAACCATTGGACGCAAGTGCTGAGGCCATTCTAGAAATTCTACAGGAAACAGGTTAAGCTAGCCACCCATTATATTACATTAATGATATTTAGATTATTATTGTTGTCCATTTTTTTTATTTGTCCCATCTCAAATCTGCCCATGATGTTAAAAACATTGATGTTTGGCTCGTTATTTTTCTCAATTTATTTTCTTTGAAAAAATGTGATCTTGTGGTATTTTCTCATGCCTAGTTATACATCTGGTACACCTTGGATCTCTAAAGGTTGAGAAAGTGGTGGCCCTTTGGATTTAATCAAAGATAATTTATGTAGCCTAGCTTGGACAACCGGTGAATCTTTGCCTCCCTCCATGTTTCAAGGTAGCCTCTATTGGACAAGTGGTTTTCCCAGTTCTAATGGATCCTAGCCTGGACACATGGTGGAGCTTGCTTCTACCTTATATTTCAATAGATCTAGCTTGGAAAAGTGGTGGCTCTTGGAACAAAACCCCCCATGTACAAAATGTCATGGATTTCCAAATGGTGAGAAATATTATTGTAGCTTGGAGGTAGCTTGGACAAGTGGTGGGCCCTGTAGTAAAAATATCCATGTACAAACACATCAAGGGTTTCCCAGTTGGTGAGAAACAATATCGTTTATAGTTGTCCCTAGCTTCAAAAAGTGGTGGACGTTTTGTTATTCTAAGGTTTCAAGGGATCCTAGCATAGACAAGTGGTTTTCCATGTTTCAATGTTGCCTAGCTTGGACACATGGTGGAGCTTTCTTCTATACCATGTTTCGATAGAGTTAGCTTGGATAAGTGGTGGAGTTTGGAGTAGAACTCTCCATGTACAACATATCCTGGGTTTTACCAATGATGAGAAACAATATCGTAGATTGGAGAAAGATTTGATAAGTAGTAGCAGGCCTTGTAACAAGATTTTTCATGTAAAACACCATGATTTTCAAGTTGGTGAGAATCAATATTGTTCAAGGTTGTCCATAGCTTGGGCAAGTGGTGGATCTCTACTTCTACCCATGTTTCAAGGGGCCTTGCTTGGACAAGCGGTTTCCCATATACTAATATGGCCTAGCTTGGACACAGGTGGAGCTTGCTTCTATCCGTTGTCAGTAGGGTTAGCTTGGACAAGTGGTGCATTGCATCACTTTTCCCAGCTCCCGGTTTGCCAGGTTCAATAAAGCCTAGCTAGGACAAAGTTGTGGACCTTGAAACAAAACTGCCCTTGTACAACAATTATAAGGATTTTCATGTTCCAATGGAGTTTAGCTTGAGAACATGGTGCATCTTCCCTCTCTCCATGTCTCAATGGAGCCTAGCTTGGACAAGTGGTGCTCCTTAGATGCTTCCATGATTCAATTGAAACTGGGCTAGCTTGGACAAGTGGTGGACCCTGAGAAAGACCCCAATTTGGACAACTAGTGGAGCTTCCTTCTCTCCATGTTAGAATTGATCCAAGCTTGGACAAGTGGTGGATCTTATCTTCTTTTCATGTCTCAATGATTCTTGAGACCAAAAATCTCCATTCCTAGATTAGATAGCTAGCTTTCCTTCCACCTCTCTCTAAACGTTAGGCAAGTGTTAGATCTTTGAACTAAATGAACTACTATTTTTTATCTTAGGTTGGACATTGTGGTGGAGCTTTTCTTCACACCGTGTTTCAATAGAGCTTATCTTAGACAAGTGATGGATCTTTAGACAAAACTCCCCATGTAGAACATACATCTGGTTTAGGGTTGACTCAATAGATTCTAGCTTGGACAACTGGTGGACCTTGACACAAGACTCCTCATGTACAACACATATCTAGTTCATGGTTGTTTGAATAGAGCCCATCTTGGACACATGGTGGAGCTTGCTACTAAAGATAATAAGCTACACAAATGATCCTCTAGTATTTTCTCATGCCTAGTTTATGCATTTGGTACATCTTGCTTTAAAGGGTGGAGAAGTGGTGGACCTTTGGATCTAGCCACACATTATTTATGTAGCTTAGCTTGGACAAGCGGTGAGCCTTCGCTTCCCTCCATGTTTCAAGGGAGCCTCAATTGGATAAGTGGTTTTCAAGCTTCAATAAATCCTAGCTTGTACACATGGTTGAGCTTGCTTCTACCTTATGTTTCAATAGAAATATCTTGGACAAGTGGTGGACCTTGGAGAAGAACTCCCCATGTACAATATATCATAAATTCTCCAAATGGTAAAAAATAATATTATATCTTGGAGGTAGCTCATACAAGTGGTGGGCCTTTTAAAAGAATTCTCCATGTACAAACACATCAAGGGTTTTGCGATTGGTGAGAAAATAATATCATTCATGGTTTTCTAAAGCTTGGACAAGTGGTGGGTTTTTTCTTATGCTCATGCTGCAAGGGATCCTAGCTTAGACAAGTGGTTTTCTATGTTTCAATGGAGCCTAACTTGGACACATGGTGGAGCTTGCTTCTATCCCCATGTTTCAATAGAGTTATCTTGGATAAGTGGTGGACCTTGGAGAAAAAGTCTCCATGTACAAAATATCATGGTGGAACTTGCAATTATTTTATACACATGGTGGACCTTGAAATTATTTTATATACCTATCTTTGGAGAAATGGTGGAACCTTGATTATCTCCATACATCAAGCCAAGGTTGGTGAAGCTTGCTTCTCTCCACATTTTGGTGGAGCCTAAGTCGGACAAGTGGTGAAGCTTTCTTCTCTCCATGTTTTAGAGGAGCCTAGCTCGTACAAGTGGTAGAGAATTGACCTCTCTAAATATTGCAAAGTATCCTAGATTAATCAAGTGGTGCACCTTGCAACAAAACCACTCATGTAAAACATCTTATGGTTTTTTCATGTTTCAATGGAGCATAGCTTGGACATGTGGTAGAGCTTGCTCTCTCCATGTTTCAATGGAGCCTAGCTTATACAAGTGGCGGATATTTGTTTCTTTCCATGTTTCAATGGAGCATCTACCTTGGACAAGTGGTCAACCCCATGGACAACATATCATGGATTTTTGAAGTGGTGGAAAGAAGTACTACCTTGGGTGGTGGACCTTTTGTCTCTCCATGCTTCAATGGAACCTTAGCGTTGGGAGAGGAGATGGTAGACCTTGAAGTAAGACCTTGCATGTTATAGCCCCTCATATGTTGTGCATGTGGTGGAACTTGAAATTGTGTTCTAAGTCTATCTTGGAGAATTGGTGGACCTTTGATAATCTCCATACATCAACAAGCCAAGTTTGGACAAGTGGTGGACCTACAAACCAAAATATGTACACTACAATAGAGTATATGTTGAAGATGTGGTGAAATTTGAGATTAAAACACCCATGCTAGTAGAGAAGATAAGTTGCAAATGTGGTGGAGCATTGTATCAATGTTCTGTGCCTAATTTTGACTAGTGCTAACCTTGAAACTATCCCCCTAGTCTACAAGAAAGCATTTATGGACCAAGAGGTTAGGCTACCTTTGTTGCATCAATGCATCCGATGATACCAGATACTATAGGTTTCTTGGATAGTTATTGGACCTTATATCAATGCTCAATGTCTAGCTTGGACAAGTGGTGGACCTTGGTACTCTCTATTATTAAAGTGGGAAATATATTGGAGACATGGTGTGCAATGTTTCTCAAAGATTGTATTTTTTGAAACCTTTTGAGGCCCATGTAAGAGACACTCTCAGTCTTCCATATGATGGACATCCCAATGGTACTATCTTCCTTTGATCTAGTCCTAGTATTTATGCATAATGTTTTCCTTTTTTTGCAGATACAAAGGAGTTAAGTGAGATAAAAATGAGGTGTATTTCACGCTATCATTATAATGAAGATCCTTTTGGGACACCAACTTTTACTATTCCCAAGAATGTACTTTTTTACATTAATGGGGTGGCTTTTGAAGTGCAACTTTCATGTATTCAAGGAGCTAATTATGGGCTATTTTTGCATACTCCCTTGAAAGTGGTGTGGCTATTCTAAACTATGGAGGGCATAAGTATAGATTTCAAGAGTGGAAAAGGATATGCAAAATATTTCCAAGAGCCTCTAAATATTTCCTTCTAGAAGATCCAAATGTAGAAGAAGAGGAAGATCAAGCATACATTCTTGGTTGTGTAGAAGAAGGAAATGTCTTGGGCTATATAAATAGTTCGCATGGTACAAGTGTCCAGCCAAAAGTACGCTATACATTTAATCCAAATTTGCTACCTAGGCACAAATACACATTGAAGGGAGCAAAGCGAACCCCGAACCCCAACGGCCTCTAAAACACCGGGGACCGAATGGCGCGGCTTGAGCCTGTCACGGTAAAGCAAACAGGGGGCACCACCTAGCTTCAACGGCTAGGACTCAAACAACACACCACCATAACAAAGTTTTCATCCAAGAGAGATGGATGCTTGGGAGTAATGATGAAGAGGAAGGGAAATGATATCAAGTGAGAGAGAGAGAGAGAGCGAGAGAGAGAGAGAGAGAGAGGGAGGGTGTATTGCGGCTTAGTACTTAGGCACCACAGAAGGATGGCGAATCCGCACACCCTTCACACATACACAAGCTCACTCCAAACACAAGACTAGGTGGCGATTCCGCACACTTCACATGGGCAAAACAAGGAGGAAAACATACTCACAAAACCTCAAGCTTTATTTAGAGAATAAGGCGATGAAATGGGGAGCATAGGGTAGGGGAATGAGAAGGGAGAGAGTGGTAGAGAACATGGCGGATAGGTGGGAGTTGATGGCGAAGACTCGCTCGCCCGAGGGTTATGGCCATCATCCTTCATTTAGCTGCCCTTCATCTTCCATAGCCCAAGGGTGTAGAGGTTATGCTCAAGACGAGCATGGTGATTGCGGTGATGGTGATGGTGTGGGTGTGTGTGTGTGTGTGCACTAGGCACACACAATGCATAGTGTATTCTTTGGTGATGTTGTGTGTGTTTTTTTTGTCATGGTCACCTCTCATGGCCTCCTTATATAGGGAAGGAGGAGAGGATTTAGCAATATTTCTAATTGAAGTGAGTGTCCCACTCTGGTGACTAGGAAAATGGGGTGCATGTGACTGTGGCTCCCATCTTGTCTCCTCATTATTTAAAATACCAAATTCAATAGAGAGAGAAGATGAGAGAATGTGGGTAGGATGTAGAGGATAGGAGATATTTACAATAGTCTAGCTTTGGCTAGACATAAGCTTATTAGGGAGAGAAGAGAGAGGTAAGAAAATTATAAGAGAGGTTGTCGAAGGTGGATATTTGTTGATGAGGATGGATCCTCCAAAAATGGTGATAGAATCACTCTAGACTTGCCAATACCTCATTAAAAGAGCCTTGTCTCTTGTAATCATGCTTAAAGACTTGTAGAACCATAGCCATTCTAGAGGGAAGAAAACTAGGGATGGCCTGTGTCACCATTACATGAGAAAACTGGGGTCCACTACAAAAATCATAGCTCCGTCTTCATAACTCCAAAAATTCTGAAAAAATTTGAGATAAAAGTTGAGATCACGAGCTACATCTTTCATGTAGACTGCTCGTTCAGATTCGTGGTTCTTCTCTACTTAAAAAATTCAGCCAAATAATGTATTATTTGTGGTTGCAAAGGTCTTTTGGTGGTCCCCTTTGAGTGGACTTCTCTCTTGCCTTCACGTGTAAGCTCCTTCATGGGTATGAAAACATGACCTAGAGTTTTGAAAAGATTGGCAATCATCTAGATGGAGGTATTATTGAAATTTGAAAGTGGGGTTGAGGTTTGAAAATGAAAACTAGTGAATAAAATATTTGGTAGGGTGGAATAATATACATACATGAAAAATATATTAGCAAATACTAAAATATATAATGTAATTTATATATATTTAATATTTAAGGTCAAAAGAGAGATCAACAAAGAAAGCTTACTTATTTATGCTACTTCGTGATTGATTAGCATAAGTCTTATTTATTTAATAAAGGCTAAAACGTTTGTGAAAAAGGAAGAAAAAATAAAAAGTAACTTAAATAATGGGAAATATTTTGGTAAAAGGGCAAAAATATATGGGGGGGTTCCCATGCATGCAAAAGCTTGCCTCACTAACATAGAGCTCACCTTGTGGCCTACGGTCTTTAGATTCTAATATAGAGTTTCTTACTAACATAGAGCTCACCTTGTGGCCTACGGTCTTTAGAGGGCACCATGTGGCCTACGGTCTTTAGAGGGCACCTTGTGGCCTATGGTCTTTAAAGGGCACCATGTGGCCTAGGAGCCATTTGATGCACCCTATGGCTCGAGGGCTGTAGGTTGCCAATGTAGACAAGGTTTGTTAGTAGAATTATAAAGGGTACCTTGTGGCCCTCAAGTCTCCATAGGGTGCCAACATAGAGCGTAGAGGGTTTTTCTTACTAGCATAGAGGACATCCTATGGCCTTGGGGCCATAGGGTTTGCATAGAGGATTTCTTACTAGCATAGAGGCTACCTTGTGGCCCTAGGTCCATAGGGTGTAAACATAGAGAATAGAGGATTTCGTACTATCATACAGGGTACCTTGTGGCCCTAGGTCCATAGGGTGCAAACATAGAGCATAGAGGATTTGTTACTAGCACACAGGGCACCCTATGGCCCAATGGCCATAGAGTGACAACATGTAGCATAAAGGGTTTCTTACTAGCATAAGAGGCAGACCTTGTGGCCCCAGGTCATACGGTGCCAACATAAAGCATATATGGTTTCTTACTAGTGCTCATAGAGGGCATCTTGTGGCCCTATGACAACCCATCGCCTTAGGGCCATAGGGTGACACATAAATAAAGTACCATATGGCATTGAAGCCATATATATCTATTTATATGTTGAGACCTCCCAACAATCCTAACCCTATGTCCTTGAGGCCATAAAGAAACATATTTTGGATTATCTTAAAGTCATAGAGATATCTACAAAGAGAACCGTATGGCCTGAAGGCCATAAGAAACTTAGTCAAGGAAATCATCCAATGCAAGAAGATCATGGCAATAGAAAATGAGACTTGTGCTCTAGAGCTTAAAGGCATAAATGTTTCTCCAAGTATACTTCTAGGAGCCACCATCATGGACAAAGAACTAATGTAGCTAGATAAAGATTAGGAATCTCTAGACAATAAGGAGCATAAATATAAATTCATTGTAGATGTGTTGTCAGTTAGTAAATTTGCTATTTGCAATTAGTTTTTTCTAAGAGTGTGACAAAAAAGAGTTATCAAAAGTAGATACTATCCAAAATTAGGTGTTCTTTAAACTTGCAGTCCTTCAACAAGATATTGCGGCTGACAAAGTTTTGCTCAAGATTTTTGGTATAGAGGATTCTAATGCCATTGACCCCACTGAGAAAGATTCTATCAATCTCCATGTCAACCAAAGAGTTTCTGATGAAGATGACAAGAATCTACAAGTCTTTGAAGGTCAACTGCTACAACGACTAGAGATAAATTTAAAGAGTAATCCAATGGAAGAAGATAGTGAAAGTTCCAGAACATGTGCAAGGGAAGAAGAAGAATCTAATGAAAATATTCTAGTAGCCCATGAGTTGGGAATTGGATTGCATGACACCACAATGGAAGTAGAAGGTTTTTTTTTTTGAAAAGCTCTTTCAATTTCGGAGTCTTAACTTACACATTTTGCTAGCATAGAGGACACCCTTTATGGCCCTAGGACCATAGGATGCCATCATATCCCATGTACAATTTCTCTTTTACCATAGAGGACATCTTATGGATCTAGGGTCATAAGACGCCAACATAGTTCATAGAGGGAATTTTACTAGCATAAAGATCGCCCTATGGCCTTGGGGCCATAGCTTGCCAACATAGAGCATAGAGGGCTTTTTATTAGCACCTTGTTGCCCTTGCGACGCCATAGTGCCATAAAGTGGTTTTTGTATATATAGTAGAGAATTCTCACATACATGATACCTTGGTCACTATCTGGCCCTTGGACCATATGATAGCAGCATAGAGGACACCCTATAGCCCTAGGGTTTCCTTCTATCCCTAGGGCCATACACTGCCAACATATAGTATACATGGTTTCTTCATAGAGAAAACCTTTTAGCCCTACGCAATAGAGTGGAAACCTAGACCATATAATGTATCCTACTAGCATAGAAGGAACCCTATGACCTTGAGGCCAAAGAGTGCCAATTTAGGGCATAAAGGGTCTCTTCCTAGGTTGAAGGGCACCTTGTGGCCCTAGGGAGCACCCTATGGCCATAGGGCCATAGGGTGTCAACATAGTCAAATGGGGTGTAAACTTAGAACATAGAGGGTTTCTTACTATCATGGAGGACACCCTGTGTCCTTGGTGCCATAGGGTGCAAACATATAGCATGGAGGGTTTCTTGCTAGCATAGAGAGCACCCTATGGACTTGGGGCCATATCATTCCAACAAAGAGCATAAACGGTTTTTTAATAGCATAGAGGATAGCTTATTTCCCTCGGGCCATATGATACAAAAATAAAAGAGTCTTAAGAAGGGAACCTAGGCCACTAAATCACCATGGGGCCATAAGGTGGTCTTTGTGGCGAATGCTCCTAAAGGGTTCCTTGGCTATCCTATGGCCTTTGGCTACCAACATAGAGTTTAGATGGTTTCTTACTAACATAGAGCTCACCTTGTGGCCTACGGTCTTAAGATGCTAATATAGAGTTTCAATGGTTTCTTACTAACATAGAGCTCACCTTGTGGCCTACGGTCTTTAGATGCTAATATAGAGTTTCAATGGTTTCTTTCATACTAGGCGTAAGGGGCACCCTATGGCCTTAGGGCCATAGAGTGTCAATGTAGAGCGTAGAGGTTTCCTTTCTAGCATAGAGGGCACCATGTGGCCTAGGAGCCATTTGATGCACCCTATGGCCCGAGGGTTGTAGGTTGCCAATGTAAACCGTAGAGGTTTTCTTTCTAGCATAGAGGGAACCTTGTGGCCTAGGGGCTATTTGGTGCTCCTCTAGAGAATACAAGGTTTCTTAGTAGCATTATAAAGGGTACCTTGTGGCCCTCAAGTCTCCATAGGGTGCCAACATAGAGCGTAGAGGGTTTTTCTTACTAGCATAGAGGACATCCTATGGCCTTGGGGCCATAGGGTTTCTTACTATCATAGAGGGTACCTTGTGGCCCTAGGTCCATAGGGTGCAAACATAGAGAATAGAGGATTTCTTACTATCATAGAGGGTACCTTGTGGCCCTAGGTCCATAAGGTGCAAACATAGAGCATAGAGGATTTTTTACTAGCACAGACGGCACCCTATGGCCGAAACGCCATAGAGTGATAACATGTAGCATAAAGGGTTTCTTACTAGCATAAAGGAAGACCTTGTGGCCCTCGGGTCATAGGGTGCCAACATAAAGCATATATGGTTTCTTACTAGTGCTCATAGAGGGCATCTTGTGGCCCTATGACAACCCATAGACTTAGGACCATAGGGTGACACATAAATAAAGTACCATATGGCTTTGAAGCCATATATCTATTTATATGTTGAGACCTCCCAACAATCCGAAGCCTATGGCCTTGAGGCCATAAAGAGACGTATTTTGGATCATCTTAAAGTCATAGAGATATCTACAAAGAGAACCATATGGCCTGAAGTGCATAAGAAACTTAGTCAAGGAAATCATCCAATGCAAGAAGATCATGGCAATAGAAAATGAGACTTGTGCTCTAGAGCTTAGAGACATAAATTTTTCTCCAAGTATACTTCTAGGCGCCACCATCATGGACAAAGAACTAATGTAGCTAGATAAAGATTAGGAATCTCTAGACAATAAGGAGCATAAAAATAAATTCATTGTAGATGTGTTGTCAGTTAGTAAATTTGATATTTGCAATTAGTTTTTTGTAAGAGTGTGACAAAAAGAGTTATCAAAATGTAGATACTTTGGAATCCAAAATTAGGTGTTCTTTAAACTTGCACTCCTTCAACAAGATATTGCGGCTGACAAAGTTTTGCTCAAGATTGTTGGTATAGAGGATGCTAATTCCATTGACCCTACTGAGAAAGATTCTATCAATCTCCATGTCAACCAAAGAGTTTCTGACGAAGATGACAAGAATCTACAAGTCTTTGAAGGTCAACTGCTACAATGACTGGAGATAAATTTAAAGAGTAATCCAATGGAAGAAGACAGTGAAAGTTCCAGAACATGTGCAAGGGAAGAAGAAGAATCCAATGAAAATATTCTAGTAGCCCAAGAGTTGGGAATTGGATTGCATGACACCACAATGGAAGTAGAAGGAATGGAAGTTCCAGAACATGTGCAACGCCAGAAGGAGAATCCAACACAAGTATTTTAGCACCCCAGGATTTGGAAATCGAAGTGCATGTTGAGTCAGACCTTCCATCCACCAACAAACCAATGTTGACTATAATAGTGAGCTTGTGTGGATTGTTCCTAAGGAGATGGTGGCAAAAGTCCAAGAAAATGAAGAGCTTAAAGTTTGGACATGAGCATATTGTTCTTCGTCCAGGATGCATTGAGTTTTTAAAGGCTATATTTAGCAATTTCAATTTAGGGGTATGGTCAACTGCTAATGACATGCATGTTGTGGACATCATCAAGATTTTAGAAAAGGAAGCTAAAGAAAAATTTCCATTCTTTATGATCTGGGGGCAAAGCCAATATCAACAATGCGTAGAATCAAGGATCACTCGCTTAGATTATCCAGGAGTAGAAGCACTTTTCAAACCGTTGGCTATTGCATCATCAAAATTTGGGCTTGATGCAAGAAGATTGCTTCTTGTAGATGATGAACCATTAAAGGGATGTGTGAATCCGACATTGAATTGTATTTTTCCACCATCATTTAGTGTTGATGATGAGGAGGATAATATCCTCCTTGGGGAGCTGCTACCATATATCAAAGCTCTCAATCATGTTAATGACATTCGCACAGTTACAGGGTCTCATTTATATGGACAAGCACCCATTTCTCAAGGTCATGAGCTTTATACCGTATACACAATGTTGTTGTAGAGTGGGAGGAGAACAATCTAGAAACTCACAAATCTACAAATCTACTCCATACAAAAAAGGATTACGAAAGAATATTTACAAATCTATCGGAACTACAAGAATCCATCAACTCACAAACAAAAACAAATTACAATATCAAAAAAAAGTAAGTAAAAATCAAATCATTATCAGCCTTGAAAGGTACAGAAGCAATCATGCTTGCCCAAAAATTGCGATACAAGGAGTCTGTGATCAAAGTACATGAAGCTAGGAATTATATGAAGCATCTAAAAATTCAGTATGATCTCAAATAGCCCTATATCAAGAAATGATGGAGCAATGTTTTGTAACATTTTGTCATTTACAAATATCTTTATGTACTTAGAGACTTTGTTAGAGTGCTTAGGGTTTCAAGATATATGAAGATGTAAATGATTAATAGTTTTTTACATTTTCTTTCAATACTATAAGTAACTTCTCAGTTTCATGTGCCAAATTCTCTTTTGTTAAAAACAATTTGATAGTTGTTTGCTTTGAAATTTGAGTTCACTATGCCATCAAGGACAATCTACATGCTTAACCTTGGGGGAATTTCACTTTATGGTCTCAAACCCTATGAATCTAAGGCCATAGGGTCATAGTTTGGCATGTGTTCTTGCATAGGACTTACTAAGTGTAACCACAAATTAGCACCATATGTCCCTAAGGTCTTCAACACACTTAAGATCTCTATATTAACCTTTTTTTTAAATCATTTCAGGGCTTCTAAGAAAAAATGTTTTACTATTAGATTATCACAAAATAGAGGAGCTCCCTTTCATATTACATCAAATATCACATTCAAACCAAGAGCAATGGTTTCATTATCTACCAACATCTCTCAAACAGGACAAAAGAACGCTTATCTTGGATTTAGAGGGTGTTCTTCTTGCAACATTTGAACTTCAATCAAGGCCAACTTGGACAAGTACATGTGCATTGTGAAGATAACAATAATGTGTATGCGGTGCGTCCAGATGCAGAGTATTTTTAGATTTTGCTTTGAGTTCTTTGAGGTTTGGATTTGGAGCTGCCATCGTTTACAAAAAGCTCAACACATAATCAAGACCTGTTTTCCTACACAAAGTTACAAATTCAAGATGATTAAGGATAACCGGTGGTGCCAAAATTCAAATTTCATGATCGGTTACAAAAGAGCCTATCACAAAAATCTTTCCACCATATGGAAGCTATTTGATTATTTAGATAGGGGCAACACTATAATATTTGATGATAGTCCATATCTAGTGATGTGAAATATGCAAGGAACTTACATGATTTTTCCAAAGTTTTGGAACCAACCTACTCAATTGCTTCAAAGTTTTTTAAAAGATGAAATTGTTCCATGGTTATGTGGATGGTTGTATGCTAAAGACAAGAGAGACTATACCATAAGAAATTTTGTAATGTTCCATCCTGATCCTGAGACTCACTATGTAATGCAATGTTATATGTCTCAAAGGACTCAAAATCTCAAGAGAAGGAGGCCATTTTAAGTGTACTAGTTAAGTATTCTAAATAGCATATACCAAGTATTTGGCAATGTGTACTTTTCAAAATTTAAACTTGATGGAATGTTGTGGGATATCTTGAAACATCTTTAAACTGTTTGTTTAATGAAGTGCATCCTATTGTCAAGAGACTTGTCTCATTCAAGTTCTTTGGTTTCATTGTTTGATGCTTCTATGGTATTGTTAACTTTTTCTTCTTATTAATTGCCCTAAGGCCATGGGTTGTCATAGGGCCACAAGATGCCCTCTATGGGCACTAGTAAGAAACCATATATGCTTTATGTTGGGAACCTATGACCGAGGGCCACAAGGTCTGCCTCTTATGCTAGTAAGAAACCCTTTATGTTACATGTTCTCACTCTATGGCCTTTGGGCCATAGGGTGCCCTCTGTGCTAGTAACAAATCCTCTATGCTCTATGTTTGCACCCTATGGACCTAGGTCCACAAGGTACCCTCTATGATAGTAAGAAATCCTCTATTCTCTAGGTTTGCACCCTATGGACCTAGGGCCACAAGGTACCTTCTATGCTAGTAAGAAATCCTCTATGCTGAGTATTGAAACCCTATGGCCCCAAGGCCATAGGATGTCCTCTATGCTAGTAATAAAAACCATTTACGCTCTATGTTGGCACCCTATGGAGACTTGAGGGCCACAAGGTACCCTTTATAATGCTACTAAGAAACCTTATATGCTCTAGGGGAGCACCAAATAGCCCCTAGGCCACAAGGTTCCCTCTATGCTAGAAAGAAAACCTCTACGGTCTACATTGGCAACCTACAGCCCTCGGGCCATAGGGTGCATCAAATGCCTCCTAGGCCACATGGTGCCCTCTATGCTAGAAAAACCTCTCTGTTCTACATTGACACTTTATGGCCCCAAGGCCATAGGGTGCCCCTTACGCCTAGTATGAAACCATAGAAACTCTATATTAGCATCTAAAGGCCGTAGGCCACAAGGTGAGCTCTATGTTAGTAAGAAACCATCTAAAATCTATGTTGGTAACCTATGGCCCAAAGGCCATAGGATAGCCAAGGAAAGGCTTTTGGAGCATTCCCCACAAAGACCACATTATGGCCCCATGGTGATTTAGTGGCCTAGGTGCCCGTCTTAAGACTCTTTTATTTTTGTATCATATGGCCCTAGGGACATAAGCTATCCTCTATGCTATCAAAAAACCGTTTATTCTCTTTGTTGGAATCATGTGGCCCCAAGGCCATAGGGTGCTCTCTATGCTAGCAAGAAACCGTCCATGCTATATGTTTGCACCCTATGGCACCAAGGACACAGGGTGTCCTCCATCATAGTAAGAAACCCTATATGCTCTAAGTTTACACCCCATTTGACTATGTTGACACACTTTGGCCCTAGGGCCATAGGGTGCTCCCTAGGGCCACAAGGTACCCTTCAACCTAGAAGAGACCCTTTATGCCCTAAATTGGTACTTTTTGGCCTCAGGGTCATAGGGTGCCTTCTATGCTAGTAGGATACATTATATGGTCTAGGTTTCCACTCTATTGCGTAAGGCTAAAAGGTTTGCTCTATGAAGAAACCATGTATACTATATGTTGGCAGTGTATGGCCCTAGGGATAGAAGGAAACCCTAGGGCTATAGGGTGTCCTTTATGCTACTATCATATGGTCCAAGGGCCAGATAGTGACCAAGGTATCATGTGTGTGAGAATTCTCTACTATATATACAAAAACCACTTTATGGCACTATGGCGTCCCAAGGGCAACAAGGTGCTAATAAAAAACCCTCTATGCTCTATGTTGGAACCCTATGGCCCCAAGGCCACAGGGAGGTCTTTATGCTAGTAAAATTCCCTCTATGCACTATGTTTACGTGTATACTTATAAGAAGCCATTTATGCACTATGTTGGCGTCTTATGACCCTAGATCCATAAGATGTCCTCTATGGTAAAAGAGAAATTGTACATGAGATATGATGACATCCTATGGTCCTAGGGCCATAGGGTGTCCTCTATGCTAGCAAAATGTGTAAGTTAATACTGCGATAAATATGCAATCCAATATACAAAATTGAATCATTATCATACATCATACATTTGTTGTTTTGCCACACAATTGAAGGGGTTTTTTCCTTCAAATATCATCATAACATTCAAACATTTAAATCAAATTTGCAAGTAATTTAATTAAATAAAATTTGCAAGTTCTTTAATTCACAAGTGCATTGATCTGTTGGTGGATGGAAGGTCCGGCTCACCATGCACTTTGATTTACAAATCCTGAGAGGCAAAAGTATTTGTGTTGGATTCTCCTTATGGCATTGCACATACTTTGGAACTTTCATTGCCTTCTACTTCCAATTTACAAAATTAAACAATGGTTATACATTATACAATCATTTCTTTGCAATAAACCTTGATACAATGATCCGATTGCTACATGACAAGCTAAAAAATTCTACTAGTCCTAGCTTCCCTCTATTGAAAAAAATTCAAGATATGAATTCCAATTCTCTGCATCATCTAGAAGAGAAACAAAATCATAGTTTGGAACAAAATACTGGCACTTTATATCTTTGAATAAAATCTTATTACAATCAAAGAACTAGATCTTCACATAATCCAAAGGAAAAATGCTTCAATAACCATTTATGCTCAATGTTTACTATCTAAGCAAATAATTGGCATTTACAACAAATGTTGAATATATGTTTAATCTAGTTAGTTGCAATACAAAGATAATTATTTCAAAGCGAATATGTTTAATCTAGCTAGTTGCAATACAAAGATTATTATTTCAAACGCTTACACCATCAATTCACAATAGAAGAATTTACACCCAACAAAAAATGATTATACATCAAATTGTTCAAACTCTCATTTTGGAATTTCGAGGACTAAATACTTTTTAGTTTTTTCTAGCTTATTTCATTCTCAATAGAATATTAAACTTTAATCACAAGATAAGAAATATATGTCCCTAATGTATATGGACACAAGATATAAGGCCAAAGAAAAATGTTCTCGAAACACTTAAAGAGTCTTTAGGTGACCTAGAATAACCAACCTATGGTCTAAAGGCCATAGGGTGTCATGTGATGTTTTATAAGACGTGTCCATAAGAGCTAGGTGCGATTTGCATCCATGGGGTGATTTAAGTGCCCTGTGGGATTCTATGTCACACCACCCTATGACCCTAAGGCTTAGGGTATCCAAAAATGCTCTTGGATAACTTATGTTTCCTTCTAGAATAGCCCAAATACTCATGTGCCCATTTAGAGACTTTATGTAATCACTCTATATACATAAGATTGTAGGATAGCTGTGTTGACACCCTATGGCCTTAAGGCTGTAGACTAGCCCAAATGCTTATGTGCCCTTTGAAAGACTCTATGTAATCACCCTATATCTGTAAGATTCTAGGGTAGCCAAATGCGTTTGGGGGATTCTATGTTAACACCCTATGGGCCTAAGGCTATAGAGTAACCCAGATGCTTATGTGCCCTTTTAGAGACTCGGTGTAATCACCCTACATCTGTAAGTTTTTAGGGTATCCCATTTGCTTTTGGGGGATTCTATGGCCCTAGGGCCATAGGGTGTCATGTCTACAAAGAACTCTATGATTCTCAAGTCATTGGGTATTCTTCCCAAACCTCATATGATCAATTAGCTTTAAAGTATTACATAATATATATCTTATGTCCATCTATAAATGTAGAATTCTATTTACCACAACATGTCCATATAATATCATACACTTAAGTCTAATTCATTTATTGTGAAAAAACTCAAACTCACAAGTTCACATTTTTTCAAAGAAAATAAATTGAGAAAAATAACGAGCCAAACATCAATGTTTTTAACATCATGGGCAAATTTGAGATGGGACAAATAAAATAAATGGATAACAATAATAATCTAAATATCAGTAATGTAATATCATGGGTGGCTAGCTTACCCTGTTTCCTGTAGAATTTCTAGAATGGCCTCAGCACTTGCATCCAATGGTTCTTCAATTTCTTCTTCCTTTGAATCCTCGGCATTGAATTTCTCTGTGTTATCCACACCTGCCCACCTTCTAAGATCAAGGTCTTCTTCCACTATGGAATGGCAAAGAGATTCCAATTGTGTCATTTGATCACTACTACATGCAACTGATATCACCTTTCTCTCTTGTTGTAGTGCCTTTTTAGTCCCATAGCCTAATGAGAAGATGTCTATCACTTGATCATCTTCTTTGAGACAGATGCATTTGATTGCACGACGTACAAAAAAGGATTTGGCCGTGGTCACAGCATCATACTCGTCGTCATTGATGCAGAGAGTATGCATTGGCTCCAACAATGACTCTTTAACACTAGAGTAGTTGGTGTACTGCTCTCCTTGACTGAAAAATGCCCAAACCCCAAAAATTACTTTGCAAAGAGCACATGTTTGGATGGTCTCTGATCCCATTAAGGAGCTCAAAGGTAGAACATGCATTTCATACCATTTCGCCTTTTCAGAGATTGCCTTCTCTAGGGAAGCAGCATGCTGATACTTGACTCAGCCGGCAATTAAAAACTCTGATGGTTGATGTGCTACCCCACATACTCCATCAATTACTTTACCAAATTGGGTAGCACTCCAACCACTAGATGTAAGACTTTTGTGTGTTGTGTCTATGATGCAAACACCAACACGGATTTTAGAGCCATTCTCACTGTAGAGAACCTCAATGCCTTCCAAATTCTTTCCAACACACTTGATTGTCCATGGTAAAATGAATTTCAAACTAGAAGTGCCATTCTTTTGTGCAATGATCCACTGCACATATCCCCTAGTGATCTCAGGAATTGGATCTTTCTCCTTTCCTTTTTGTAGGAGGAGATTTAGCCATTGCGTACAACTCATGAAGAGAGATTTGTAGGAGGAGATTTAGCCATTGTGTACAACTCATGAAGAGAGATTTGTAAATCTCATCTGTAATGTTATAATGAGACTTACATTTATCCCATGAAGTAACTGCTATTGCTGATGGATCTATCTCTTTAATGCCATCAACATTTGAGGCTCGAAAACCCTGGTCTTCTTTAAGACCGTTGCACGTGCAGTGAGGTCGAGCATGCCCGCTTGACGTGGTTGCTTCACTAAGCAGATCTTTTCATCTGCCAGCTCCTGTTGTAGTAGCTTGACATCATTATCTTCTAAACCATTAAGGCATCTAAAGGTTGTTATGCTTGGTTGTCGCCCACGAGCAGTTGATGTCTAATGCTTCTCCAAGATGTTTATCCCCCACTGATCATAGATTTCATCATCGTACATGACCATGTGTGCTTCTTTGTTGGCAAATGATTTATGGTTGAACACGATGTTCGCCACATTTACAAAGGCCTTCAAAATAAAGAAAAGAAAATTAACTTTATTTCAAGACATATTTGTAACAAAAACAAGCATAGGGAAGTGGAACTTACATCCCAACGTGCTCAACTCGGATGTGCGACAGGAACACCTGCCTTGGGTTTTGTTGGTTTAGAATATGCAAACCATTGACTGCGGCCATGCTTCAAGACCTCCACATAAGGCTGGTGTTTCATTGCTGTTATTCTCTCCATGTTCTCCACTTTGGAAATTCGAATAGCAACCTCTTTCGGAGCGTCTACCACTATCCTTGCAGTTCTAAACTTGTAGAACTCTTTTCTCAAAGCATACTTAGTGTTGTTGTTACGCAAAAAAGCTCTAGCCGCTATGATGGAATGCTCACCAGCTAGAATCCAGTAGTGGTATGTTGATAGCTTGTCTCCATGCACTTCAGCTGTTTGTAAAGGAATTTTTGTAATTGGGTTATACGACATCAAGTCTGCTGTACTGGAGACTAGCATAGAGTGCCCTGCAAATTGCTTCAAGAGATATTTCACATATACATCTGAGAATGGTCTGCATTTATAGCCATCTGTTGCAAGGTTCCATTGCTCAACTGGGGATCAATTGGGTAAATTGTACACCAAATTAAAAAAAGTGTGAAATTCCGATGTATCCATCTAGCCCACTCTTAGAAGTTTTGGCAACTTCTAAGAGTGGCAACTTCTTTATCAAGAACTTTTTCTTAGGGATGTATAATAGAGTCCAACACAGCTAAGGATGCTAAGTCCACAACCATTTCCACTGAGGGGGTTCCAACTGTTAGGGTTGCAAGTCCACTAGAATCTCCTGCTTCTTGAGTCTATAAGGGTATAACTGAAAGATTTTCTTCGGCCACATTTCCACTATTTTCTCCAAGTGAGGGAGTCTCACTCTCCTTGAGCGTCTTAGATTGATTTGCTGTACCTGTGTCTTCATTCTCTCGCTTCTTATTCTTCTTTGTGTTGCTCAATTTACCTAAATATTGATTGACTTTCTTAAAGCCCTTAGTATATAAGTCTATAAATTTCTCACTTGGAGTGTCGTCTTGAAGCTCCACCCACCTCGCTTTTGTCATTGTCACTCCTTCATAATCAACCTTCACCAATTTTTAAGCAAAGGCCACAAGCTCCAACAAGTAGGAGTCACCATTGAGTAGTTTTACTCCAAGGCATGGAGACATTTCAAGATCTAAACAATCTTTCTTTATCTCCTTGACAATACCACATTCCGTGAAGGGCAATTGCTCTTTATCTTGAAAGAACGAGTGGACTTTCTCATCACTTCCACCATTTGATAAGTGAAAATATAGATACCAAGAACTTGGTGTTGAGCTTGTTGCATCAACTGACTTTGAATTTCTCTTCTGAGACATTTTCTATAAAACGAATGACATATATTTAGACAAGATGGATATTATTACATCCATATGGACCTAGGGCCATAGAGTCCCCTCTATGTTAAACCATGTGGTCTTAGGTCCAAAGGGTGCCAACAAAATGGTTCTACAAGTGTACCTAGGCCACTCTATGCTAGTGTGATCACATGTTCTCTTATGACATTAGAGGACCCTCAAAGAAGTATCCCTTGAATGGCCTAAATACCCCTTTAGAGCCTCTACACCAACACCATATGGCATCATGTGGCCTGAAGGCCATAGGGTCCCCTTCATGCTAGTAAGAACCTCTCTATGCTCTACATTGGCATCCTATGGCCCCAAGGCCACAAGGTGGCCTCAATGTTTTAAAGAAATGCTTTATAAGGGTTTTCTGGTAACCTATGACCCCAGGGCCATATGGTGCTCTCCATGCAAGTAAAAACCACTATTTGCTCTATATTGAGGAGACCTTGTGGGATGAAGTCCATAGGGTCCCCTCTATGCTAGTAAGAACCTCTTTTTACTCTATAATGGCACCCTGTGGCCTGAAGGTCATAGGGTTCCCTCTATGCTACTAAGAATCTCTTTGTGCTCTATGCTCTATCGTCTATGCTCTATGATCTATATTGACTTCCTATGGCCCCAAGACCACAAGGTGCCCTCATCGTTTCCAAAAACACCTCATTGTTTTGCTATGGACCTAGGGCCATAGCTCTCTATACCCATATAAAGCACCATGCTCTATATTAGCTCCCTAAGGCCTGAAGGCCATAGGGTTGGCCTCAAGGGACCCAAGGGTGCTCTGTATGCCAATGAAAAATACTATTTTCTCTATATGGAGAAGACCTTGTGGGCTGAAGGCCATAGGAACCCTTCTATGATGGATTTTTGACAACCAATCCCCCTAGGTCAGGATGTTCTATATGCTAGTAAAAACTCTGTTTGCTCTATATTGGCACCATGTGACTTGAAATCCATATGGTCCCCCTAGTAAGAGCCTCTCCATGCTCTATATTGGCACCCTTTGGCATGAAGGACATAGGGTCCGATCTTTGCTAGTAAGAACCGATCTATGCTCTATATTGGCACCCGATGGCCTTCAAAGGGTCCCCTGTATGCTAGTAAGAACCTCTCTATGCTCTACACATCCGATGACCCCAAGGCCACAAGTTGCCGTCTATGTTTTGAAGAAACCCTTCAGGAGGGTTTTTTGGCAACCTATGGACCCAGGGCCATAGGGTGCTCTCTATGCCATTGAAAAACCCTCATTGTTTTGGTACCCTATGGCCCCAGGTATAAAGCGCTATTTGGTCTCTCTCTGCTAGTAGGAACTGATCTTTGTTCTATATTGGCACCCTTAGGGCTGAAGGCCATAGGATCCACTCTGTGCTAGTAAGAATCGATCTATTCTCTATATTGGCACCCTAATTCAGGCGATAGGGTCCCCTATATGTTAGTAAGAACCTCTCTATGCTCTACACATACTATGACCCCAAGGGCACAAGGTGGCCTTTATGTTTTGAAGAAACCCTTCATGATGGTTTTCTGGCAACCTATGGACCCAGGGCCATAGGGTGCTCTCTATGCTAGTAAAAAAACTATTTGCTCTATATTGAGGAGATTTTGTGGGCTGAAGGCCATAGGTTCCCCTCTATGCTAGTGAGAACCTCTGTTTTCTCTACGTTGACACTATGTGGGCTGAAGGCCATAGGTTCCCCTCTATGCTAGTGAGAACCTCTGTTTTCTCTACGTTGACACCATGTGGCCTGAAGGCCATAGGGTTCCTTGTATGCTAGTAAGAAGCTCTCTATGCTCTATATTGACATCCTATGGCCCCAAGGCCACAAGGTTCCCTCATTGTTTCAAAAAAACCCTCACTATTTTGGCACCCTATGGCCACATGTATAAAGCACTATTTCCATCTATGCTCTATATTGGAACCCTATGGCCTGAAGGCCATAGGGTCCCCCCTATGCTAGTAAGTAACTCTCTATGTTCTACACATCCTATATGTTTTGAAGAAACCCTTCATGAGGGTTTTTTGGCAACCTATGGACCTAGGGCCATAGGATTCTCTCTATGCCATTGAGGAGACCTTGTGCGCTGAAGGCCATAGGGTCCCCTCTATGCTAGTAAGAACCTCTCTTTTCTCTACGTTGACACCCTGTGGCCTTCCCTCTATGATAGTAAGAAGCTGTCTATGCTCTATGCTCTATATTGACATCATATGGCCCCAAGGGCACAAGGTGCCCTCATAGTTTTGTGAAAACCATCATTGTTCTGGCACATTATGGCCCCAGGTATAAAGCACTATTTGGGCTCTCTATGCTAGTAAGAACCGATCTATGCTCTATATTGGGACCCTATAACGTTCAGGCCATAGGGTCCTATGTATGCTAGTAAGAACCTCTCTATGCTCTACACATCTTATGACCCTAAGGGCATAAGGTGCCCTGTATGTTTCAAAGAAACCCTTAATGAGGGTTTTTCTTGGCAACCTATGGACCCAGGGCCATAGGGTGCTCTCTATGTCAGTAAAAAACACTATTGCTCTATATTGAGGAGACCTTGTGGGCTGAAGGCCATAGGGTCCCCTCTATGCTAGAACCTCTCTTTTCTCTATATTGAAACCATGTGGCTTGAAGGCCATAGGTTACCTCTATGGTAGTCAAAAGCTCTCTATGCTCTATATTGACATCCTATGGCCCCAAGGCCACAAGGTGCCCTCATTGTTTTGACACCTTATGGCCCCATGTATAAAGCACTATTTGGTCTCTCTATGCTAGTAAGAACTGATCTATTCTCCATATTGGGACCCTATGGCCTTCAGGCCATAGAGTCCCCTGTATGCTAGTAAGAACCTCTCTATGCTCTACACATCTTATGACCCTAAGGGCACAAGGTGCCCTATATGTTTTAAGGAAACCATTCATGACACTTTTTGACAACCTATGGACCCAGGTCCATAGGGTTCTCTCTATGCCAATAAAACACACTATTTGCTCTATATTGAGGAGACCTTGTGGGCTGAAGGCCATAGGGTCCCTTCTATGCTAGTAAGAACTTCCGTTTTCTCTATAGTGACACCCTATGGCCTGAAGGCCATAGGGTTCCCTCTATGGTAGTAAGAAGCTCTCTATGCTCTTTGCTCTATGATCAATATAGAGATCCTATGGCCCGAAGGCCACAAGGTGCCCTCATTGTTTCAGATGGAATGTAGGGCACCTTGTGACCCTAGGGAACATAGGGAATCCTATGGCCCTTGAGATTGTAGATTGTCGCCCTATGGCCCTTGGACCACAAGGTCTTTAGATGGGACAAAGGGCATCCAAGGGACCAAGGGTGGCCTACATACATAGGGTACACCATGGTGCATATTAACGGGCACCATGGCAGCCCCATGCACCTAGGGCTCTAGGGCCATAGGATCTCCAAAAGGAACATAGGGAATCATATGGCCCTTGCGATTATACATTGCCACCCTATGGCACTTGGGCCATAGGGTCTTCAGATGGATCGTAGGGCACCTTGTGACCCTAGGGAACATAGGGAATCCTATGGCCCTTCAGATTGTAGATTGTCACCCTATGGACCTTGGGCCACAAGGTCTCTAGATGGGACATAGGGCACCCTGTGATCCTATGGATCTAGGGCCATAGGATCTCCAAAAAAAACATATGGAACCTTATGGCCCTTGAGATTGTACATTGCCACACTAGGGCCCTTGGGCCACAAGGTCTCAAGATGGAACATAGGGCACCTTTTGATCCTATGGCCATAGGTTCCTTATGTTCCTTTTGAAGATTCTATGGCGCTAGGGCCATGGGATCTTCAGAAGGAACATAGGGAACCATATGTCCCTTGAGATTGTACATTGCCATCCTATGGCCCCTGGGCCACAGGGTCTCTTGATGGGACATAGGGCACCCTGTGATCCTATGTCTGTAGGGCCATATGTTCATTTTGGAGATCCTATGGCCCGAGGACCATAGGATCTCCAAAAGGAACATAGGGAACCATGTGATCCTATATTCGTAGGTCCATATGTTCATATTGGAGATCCTATGGCCCGAGGACCATGGGATCTCCAAAAGGAACATAGGGAACCCTATGGTTGTTGAGATTGTACATTCCCACACTATGGCCCTTGGGCCACATGGTCTCCAATAGGTCACCCTTTGATCCTATGGCCCGAGGACCATAGAATCTCCAAAAGGAACATAGGGAACCCTATGGCCCTTGAGATTGTACATTCCCACACTATGGCCCTTGGGCCACATGGTCTCCAGTAGGTCACCCTTTGATCCTATGGCCCTAGCTTCTTTATGTTGCTTTTGGAGATTCTATGGCCCTAATGCCACCCTACCTCCAAAAGGAACATAGGGAACCCTATGGCCCTTGAGATTGTGCATTGCCACCCTAAGGCCCTTGGGCCACAAGGTCTCTGGATCGGGCATAGAGCACCATGTGATCCTATGGCCATAGTGCCATATATATGTTTTGAAGATCCTATGGCCATAGGATCTTCGATAGGAACATAGGGAACCCTATGACCCTTGAGATTGTACATTGGCATCCTATGGCCAGATGGGACATTGGTCACCCTATAGTACGATGTGAGACCACCCTATGGCCTTATGGTCATAGGGTGCCTTAGGGCCATATGTTACTCTTTAGTATGAGGTGAAACCCTATGTAGCCACACCCTGTCTGCCCTTCTAAAGATTCTATGTCTAGTTTTATTTTAGTGACTACAAATGAATTTAAAGAAACTATATTACACCATATCTTACAAACACATATAATGTACACTTTCTTTCCCACCTTTTTGCCTCTTTTTTTCCCATCCTCCTCCAAACTAAACCCTAATCCATCCTCATCAACAACGCACTCTACTCGTCCTCTTACAACGTGTGCCCAACTCCCCACAACCCAATTACAGGTATCCATAGTTTCACCATTTTCTGTAGTTATTGTTTTTTTGTATTTGCAGGTTTATAATTTTTTTGTAATTAGAGATTTTTGCAGTTAGAGTTTTACAGCATTAGGTCACTTATGAGGAGTTTTTTGTTTTACAGATTTAGGTCCCTAATAAGAGTTTTTCGTTTTACAAATTTAGGTCCCTAATTAGTGTCTTTTGTTTTATATTTTTAGGTCTCCAATTAGAGTATTCTGTATTAGAGTTTTAGATCTCTAATTAGAGATTTTTCTGTTTTATAGTTCTACAGTCTACACTTTTACAGTTTTAGAGATGTAATTGATGATTTTTGTTTATTGTTTTAGAGAGAGGTGATTCACAACTTAGCTAAAACGTAATTAGATTAAGAACAATTAAAACCGAATTAAGCAAAAAGATTAGGGTTTCTACAGGTTACCTCGGAGTAAATCTGTGTTTGATGAAGAGAGGCTCCAGCAGTAGCAAGCAGTCACTTAGGTGTGTTGAGGCCGTGACGATGATGGTAACAGATCTTTGTTTGGGAGGTAGCGGCAGCAGTCCTTCTGTTGAAGGTTGTGGAGATGGCTTCGCGTAGATCTTTGCGCGTCGCAACGATGGCGAAAAATTGTATGCGTAGGGAGAGAGGGAGAGAGAGACAGAGAAAGACAAGCTCTGTGCAGGTTTCGAGCAAAAAACGAGAGAGAGAAAGAGCGCGACAGCACGAAAAAAATTGTGGTAGAGAGAGAAAGAGAGAGATAAGATTAGTTAGGTTAGGTTAGAAATTCAAAATTCGAATTTTGAATTTAGGGGCTGTTCTCACGGGGTTGCAGTCGAGATTACTAGATTTCTAGGCTTTGTGCGAAAATGAGACATAGCTCATCGGCTCTGAAATTGAAAGAGGTTTTCAAGTATAAATAAATAAAAAGAGTATGGAAAAAAAAGTTGGTGCAAGGCTTTGTCAATGTCCATATCTTTGTAGTACGAGTGGAACGACACCAAGAATCAAAATCTACATAGTAAAAAATACACTAAAAACTGCTAAATTTTAAAAAAATTATCCAAAAAATTGTGCGTTATTTTTTTGTCTGATATCAATAAGTGTATTTGAAAACCAATTATGACAAAGTTTGTCGTAGCGTAAATTTTTTAAAAATTATTTTTTAATTATTTTTTTAATTTATGCCACTTGCGGATATCCCTTGAATGGCAAAAATTATTATGAAGACACCTCAGCCACCCTCGGGCTCACACCATAGGGCGTCAATGTTGGAGGTCAAGGATCAAAGCGTGCACTCAGTTCCATTTGAAAATCCTATGTCCTAGGGTTTTCTTCTTCTATCTTGTGAGATCCTTGTGGCCCTAGGTCCACGACAAAGCATAAGCTCAAGAGCCATACGTTGCCCTACTTTCTAGTTGGAGATCCTATGGCCCTAGGGTCATGGGGTGGTAATATGTAAGCTCAAGGGCCATAGGGTGCCACATGTCCCATATGGAGATCCTACGGCCCTAGGGCCATGGGGTGGCAATGTATAAGCTCAATGGCCATACATTGCCTATGTTCCATTCGGAAATCCTATGGCCCTAGGGTAATGGGGTGGCAATGTATAAGCTCAAGGGCCATACATTGCCTATGTTCCATTTGGAAATCATATCGCCCTAGGGTAATGGGGTGGCAAGGTATAAGCTCAAGAGCCATAGGGTGCCACATGTCCCATATAGAGATCCTATGGCCCTAGGACCATGGGGCTGCATTGATATCTTGGCCACCCTTGAACCCGCACCCTTGAGCTTAGGGGCCTTAGGTTGTCTTATTGTATGTTGTGAGATCTTGTGGCCCTAGGGCCATAGGGTGGCAATGTATAAGCTCAAGGGCCATACATTGCCTATGTTCCATTTGGAAATCCTATGGCCTTAGGTTTGTCTTATTGTATGTTGTGAGATCTTCTGGCCCTAGGGCCATGGGGCTGCATTGATATCTTGGCCACCTTTGACATCTTGGCCATAGGTTGTCTTTTAGTATGTTGTGAGATCTTATGGCCCTAAGGCCATAGGGTGTCAATGTATAAGCTCGAGGGCCATACGTTGTCCTATGTTTCATTTGGAAATCCTATGGCCACAGGGCCATGGGGCTCCATTGACATCTTGGCCACCCTTGAACTCACACCCTTGGGCTTAGGGCCATAGGTTGTCTTTTTGTATGTTTTGAAGTCTTGTGGCCCTAGGGCCATAGGGTGTCAATGTATAAGCTCAAGGGCCATACATTGTCCTATGTTCAATTTGGAAATCTTATGGCCATAGGGCCATAGGGCTGCATTGACATCTTGGCCACCCTTGAACTCACACCCTTGGGCTTAGGGCCATAGGTTGTCTTTTTGTATGGTTTGAAGTCTTCTGGCCCTAGGGCCATAGTGTGCCAATGTATAAGCTCAAGGTCCATACGTTGTCCTATGTTCCATTTGGAAATTTTATGGCCACAGGGCCATGGGGCTGCATTGACATCTTGGCCACCCTTGAACTCACACCCTTGGGCTTAGGGCCATAGGTTGTCTTTTTGTATGTTTTAATGTCTTGTGGCCCTAGGGCCATAGGGTGCCAATGTATAAGCTCAAGGGCCATACGTTTTCCTATGTTCCATTTGGAAATCCTATGGCCACAGGGCCATGGGGTTGCATTGACATCTTGGCCACCCTTGAACTCACACCCTTGGGCTTAGGGCCATAGGTTGTCTTTTTGTATGTTTTGAAGTTTTGTGGCCCTAGGGCCATAGGGTGGCAATGTATAAACTCAAGGGCCATACGTTGCCCTATGTTCCATTTGGAAATCCTATAGCCCTATGGTCATGGGGTTGCAATGTATAAGCTCAAGGGACATACATTGCCGTATGTTTCATATGCCGATCCTATGGCCCTAGGGTCATGGGGTTGCAATGTATAAGCTCAAGGTCCATACATTGCCGTATGTTTCATTTGGAGATCTTATGTCCCTAGGGTCATGGGGTGCCATAGGATGTATATATACTTGACATGAAACTCCCTATGGCGTTAGGGCCATAGGATGTATATATACTTGACATGGAACTCCATGAGGTGATCTTGAGGACAACCCTATGGCCTTCAGGCCTTAGGGAGCTAATATAGAGCAAATAGTGCTTTATAGTGGCATAGAGAGCTATGGCCCTGGGGCCATAGCAAACCAATGAGGGTTTTCTGGAAACAATGAGGGCACCTTGTGGTCTGGGGGCCATAGGAAGTCAATATAGATCATAGAGCATAGAGTACAAAGAGATTCTTAGTAGCATAGAGGGAACCCTATGACCTTCAGGCCACATGGTGCTTCTCATGAAACACCTACATACATACTTGTTATGCTTTATGGTACGTAAATCAATATACTCTACAAGCGGTTTGTTTAACAAATATTCTTGCAAATCTTCTTGCAAGTATGGCTAATTTCAATCATGGTGATAGAGTGTGCATATTTGTAGCGACACAAAAGGTTGCCATTGGGACTATATTTGAAATAAATCCAAGTGCATATTGTTCTGGCATGCTTATTGGGGAAGGCAATTTATCGGTGTCAGTTGATTTGTGTTTTGAAAAGAAAGCACTCATTCCTTTTCCAACAATGGATGCATTGACAGTGGGAGATGCTTTTCATAGTATTGTGAAATGGAGTAGTGGGTTGTTGCAACATATAAATGAGATGCATTATAAAGGGGCTTCTATGCATGAGGCTGACAACACAGAAGGAGCATTGGATGCACAATGTAATGGAATGATCTACAGAGAGGTTTGGAAGGATAAGAGGGTTCAACTTTGGGATGAAAGCAAAACACATGTAGTAGCTGACGGGGTTGTCATGTATGTGTCTCCGTTTGACTCTGTAAACTTTGGTGAGCTAGGTGAAGATAACATTGGTATTGTTATTGAAACATCCTATACAGATGAGGCTACTATTTCTGCAGAAGCTAGTGTATGCAGCATTAATCTAGTTTGTTGGCCTATCAAGAGAGTGACAACTATGGATGGAAAAGAATTGTTATGCTATGAGGATCTACATGCTATGCATGCGTTACAAGACACATGCATTGAATCAGCTTATTTGGTAGAGCCTATTTCAAAAAAGTGGAAATATTTTTTTGTAAATAGGAAGCCAAAAATGTCAGTGAAAGCTTCTACGAGATCCAATCAAGCATCTCTAGCATCTGTCTAGCTTGTATCAACCATAGATTTTTGTTCCAAAAGGTGTTGTCAATATGCCAATCGAGATAAGGTCATGGATATGCGCAATGAATTTTGGGGACAGAGTTTGCAAAATAGAACAAACTATCTGTATGATACAATGTTGACTGCATGGCGTGAGAAAAAAACAACTACAAAGACATGCTATGTGTTTTCTTTTAATGGCAGTGAGGTTTGCAGTAGAGCTTGGTACGAGATTCATGACATTCCAAAAACTTCATTTTATCGTTACCGTGAACGTTTTGAGAATGGGGTTAGATGCTCAGTGCATGGTAATGATGGTGTCATGAGAAAAGGAAGAGACCATACAGAAATGGGAAGGGCATTGATGCGCTCTTTTGTTGATGAAAACTCGGAGAGAATGCCACATAAGAGTAGAACCATGGAAGATGGTACTAGGGAAACTTTGCTTGCATTACCAAACACGTACAAGCAAGTAGACATTTTACATGATGTCAATAAAACACTTGACAGTATGAGTCTCAAGCCAATGTCTAGCACGACATTCAATAGGATTTGGAATACAGAGTTTGCTAATGTGACATTGTCAAAAACAAGTGAGTTCTCCAAATGTGTTGTGTGTAGTTAGATAAAGTCTCAACTAGAGTCAACAAAGGATGACGAGATGATTGCACGTTTGAAGGATGAACGTCGAATTCACATGTTGCAACAACAAAGTTGTAGGAATGTGTACTACACCTGGCGTAAGTTCTCCCAGTTGCAAAAGGATAAGTATTTATGCATTATACATGATAAAATGGATCCAACAATACCTAGGTTGCGTGTGAACTCAAAAGATTATGCGAATTCATATCAATTGCAAGTATCATTAGCAGGTATGATAACACATGGACATGGTCATGGAATGTATGGTCACTTCTCACTTAATGGTCTATGGCCTTCAGATCCCAATGCTACAATTGGTTCCCTTGCATTATGCTTACAGAATTTGGAAAGAACAGAAAACCATGGACTAGGAGATTTATGCCATGACGGTATGCAACGCAGCAATGTAGCATTATTCAATGCATTGAACTCAAGGAGAGCTCTAGACCTCCAAAACAAAATGAAGCAAGAGCGTGAGAGGAATGCATCAACAATGACACCACCGTTGGCCATCCAAGGATGTAATGAAGAGATTGTACACATACAATCAACTTCCTCTCAATGTGTTGTGGATACCATATCCACTCTTGTATTTAGAAAATTGCCTGAGAATCTTTTGCTACAGCTAGATAATTGTGCAGGAGAGAATAAAAATCGATATTTGTTTGCATACTTATCCTTGTTAGTAGCAAAAGGAGTTTTCAAAACCGTGCATTTGGGAATCTTAATGGTGGGTCATACACATGAGGACATAAATGCAATGTTTAGTAGGTTCTCAGAAAGATTGTGAACAGGAATGACATTCACTTTTCCACATTTGATGGAACATTTTCAAAAATGTGAAAGGTCAGCTCCAGCACCATTTTTGATGACACAAGTTCCCGACTTTAAATCCTTTGTGCAAGGATACATGTGTGACGAACAAGATGCTCTAGTCGGACACTCTAAGCCACTTCAATTTATTTTCTATATGCAAGGTGAAGTCCCAGTAATCAATACAAAATTCATCCCAAATCACCCGATTGGATGCAAAAGGAGTCGGGAATTGAGTTGTGGAAAAAAGATGACCAGGGAAAACCAAAATTACCAACAGGCTGTCCAGATGTGGTACCTATAGTAGACTACGTGAGAGATAGTCCGCTTGTTATTCAAGGGATTAAGTCATATCTTGAATTTTGGAAAAGATGTTCTCTATTAAAAGGGAAAGGACCATGACTCCACAAAATACATGGAGCCTGTTATCACTTATTGGCAAAACATAATCAATGAGCTTGAACAACCAACCAATAAACACATTGGTGAATATACAACATTTTGGCCAAAGACTAAAGGGAGTCATCGAATGCAAGAGATAGAGGAAGGCAGAGACGAATTTCAAGGATATGAAGAATTGAATGATCACTATGTTGGTCCTCAAAGTGCACGGCCACGAGGCCTTTAGGCCTCAAATTGATGTAAGAAAATGGGATCTTGTTCTTGTGAGACCCGCAGATCCTGAATATCCAATATGGCTAGGAGTGGCAGAGTCAAATGTTGATGTAGACAAATCATCTCCTAACTACAAGAAAGTTATGATTCAGTATTGGGTACCAGAACATCGGAAAAGAAATCCCACAATCCAAGAACAGTATGAGGATTGTTGGAAAAAGAGTTGGTGCTTCAATCTTGCTGACCCAAAGCGCTGGGAGTGTGTTGATACAACTGTCTGGTCATGGACTCCAAGGGGTGGAAGAATTGCGGAAACAATCAAGATCCCATCAAATGTCATGGAGAAGGCACAAGGTAGCTTAACAGGTGAAATTTAATAGCATTTCATATCTTGCTCATTGTTTTATTTCCCCAGCTTATGTATGATTTTATAAAGTATTTTTAAACACCCACATAAAAAGAAAAATTCTAAAAGGTGTTTCTCACCACCATTTTCTTGGGAATCTATCTCTTTTATGAAGTGTTTTGAAACACCCACATTATTTTTTTTTTTAAAAAGTGTTTCTCAACACCACCATTTTCTTGAGAATCTATCTCTTTTATGAAGTGTTTTGAAACACCCACATAAAAATAAAAATTTTAAAAGGTGTTTCTCAACACCACCATTTTCTTGAGAATCTATCTCTTTGTCACATTCCCAAATTAAATGAAATTTTTCCAAATTTAATGGGAAATAGGAATCCATAGGCGTTGAAATTAGTCCCAAAGTTGTGGGATTTTCCCATTTCATCTAAAATGGTGTTATTGCTTTCTGCTTGCCCATTGCATCGTGGATAATATGGTGTTGATTTTTTATTAATTAACAGAGAGCATTTCCATTAAAATGTCCATAGTATCATTTATAAAGGGTGTTCCTTGATCGGATACAATATCTACAGGGCATCCATAATGGAATATGATATTTTCAAAAAAGAACATAGCAGTGGACTTCACAGTGTTGTGAGAAAGAGCTTTAGCTTCCACCCATTTGGTGACATAGCAAGTAGCCATCAACATATACCTATTCTTCCTTGTAATAATTTTCTTAAATGGACCCATAAAATCTAGACCCCATTTCATAAACACTCCTAGTGGCTGAATTGGAGTTAGAGGAGTCATATTTGTTGTTGTGGGTCTACCCATCCTCTAACATATATCACATGTTTTACAAAAGCTTCTAACATCAGCTATTAAAGTTTGCCACCACAATCTTACCTGCAAAATTTTCTTGTAAGTGATATCAGTAGAGAAATGTCCTCCAGAATCCCCATTATGCGCCTCTAAATTTACTTGCATTCTGCCTTCCATAGGTACACATCTTCAAAGAACTCCATCTACTCCGAGTCTGTAAAGTGATCCACCAATGATGGTGAACTTCAGACTCTTAATAATCTTCACCTTGTTCTGATTCTGCATCTAGATGTCTGGAAATCCTCCCTTCAGAAAGAAACTGATATACATCATACAACTCTGGATTAGTTCTTTCTTCAGTTGTTATTTGAAATAGTTTTGCATCCACTAGCTCATCTTTGAAAGATGCTTCAAAGTAGCCATCCGTACTTATGGACAAGAAATCAGCACCACAATGGGTTTTACCAAGCTTATGAAAAATGCAAACCTCAAATTCCATGAGGAACATCATCCATCTTATCAGTCTACCTTGAATAATGACTTTGTTGATAAAAAATAATAATGCGTCATGATCCACATCAAAATGAAATAGCTTGCCCAGCAAATAGTGTCAAAATTTGGTAGTAGTGAAAACCATTCCTAAGGCTTCTCTTTCAGTAGTGGTATACCCTTGTTCAGCTTGACTAAATCTTTGACTGGCAAAATATACTGGATAATCAGTTTTGCCTTTTGGCTGAGCCAATATTGCTCCCATTGCCAGTCCTGAAGCATCTACATGTACATGAAAAATGATATCCCAATTCGGTTGTCGAAGTACTGGCCTATTGATAATAGCATTCTTTAAACTCTAAAAACTTTCCTCACATTCAGCAGTCCAACTGAACTTACTGGTCTTCTTTGTGAGTTCATACAAAGGTAATGCCTGGGAAGCAAACATGTGCACAAATCTTCTATAAAAATTGATATATCCCAAGAAAGAACTTAACTCTGATGCATTGCGAGGTGCCTTGGTCTATTGGGCACACTGAATCTTATCATTGGCCATTTCTATACCATTCCTAGACACTACATGTCCCAGTAGCTTTCCTTTCTAGACCAAGAAAAAAAATTTGAATGGGTTCAAATAGACCCGCTTTTCCTGACAGCACTGGAAAACCATTTCCAAAAAAAGTAAATGATTCTCCTCCGTTGAATATACAGTGAAGTCATCCATGAAGATAGCAAGGAATCAATGGAGAAATTCACTGAATATTTCCATCATACATCATTGAAAAGTCGTTGGAGCATTGCAAAGACCAAATGGAATCACCAGATACATGAATGCTCCCCACTCAGTATGAAGGTCGTTTTACTCCAGTCCTCAGGAGCAATCTATAACTAGCTATAACCACTATAACCATCCATGAAGGTGTGTGAGCATGTGTGTGTGTGTGAGCACACTCTTAAATAGGCCCCTCCATGCTGAAAATCGACCCATGCAGCTATAAGCATCTGAATGAGCACTCACTTCATGCATGGCAAGTCCAGTTACATGCCTACCAAGTCTCCATTTAGCTAGTCTAACTGACTCTCACACTCTCTCTCAAGCTTGGAAACTCTCCCACAACTCCCAAGAGAAGAGAAGGCGCCCCCTAGCTGCTAAAGCAAGCTCTGAGTGGCCTGGGACCAGTTCCCACACAGCCTCGAGCCCTGGTGCCTCCCCGCACAACCTTATGAAATTTTGGTTTTAGGCTAAAACAGGCCATACGAGTCGGAATTTAATGCCGTAAATTGCTATACTAAGCTCTAAGTAAGGTGTATATGTCCGAGTACCTGCCATATTTAGCAGCCCCTGGGGTCCGAAAATGCATTTTTTTCAAATTCGGGGTACGGGTGCAGTTTTTCGAGACGGTCAAAACTAGACGGATCTGGTGACCAAAAACTTACTATGTTTGGAAATTTTTCACCAAAAAAAAAATAATTCACTTTTGGAAGCTTTATAACATTCTAAACATCATGGCACCGATAGAATTTGGAAAATTGCTAAAAATAGTAACTTTTTCTATTATGTTCATTCCATGGTACAAGGGTGCTCTTTTTGGTCGGGGTCATAGACCTTACAACCTCCCCAACGTGAAGAATTTGAGATGTCCTCATTTCAAGAATGTGTTTGGGTAATCTTTTATGAGCATTGGTTCGTCCTCCCAAATTGTATCTTCTTCAGGGTAATCCTTCCACTTTACCAGATGCTCCGTGATTGTTCTGTTGCACAACTTCCTTTCCCTTGTTTTGAGTACATAGTCCGGTTGGAGCTCGAGAACTCCTTGTGCTGGCATGACTATCAGATCTGAGTCCAAGAGTTGATCAGGATTAGGGATCTAGGGTTTGAGTAAGCTGACGTGGAATACATCATGAACCTTTAAGTTTGTAAATAACTTTAGCTTGTAGGCCTGGTCACTCACAACTTTAACGATCTCGAATGGTCCATAATACCTTGGGCTTAGTTTCTTGTATCTCCCTAGTGATAAGTTGCTTTTCTTCGGTCGGACTCGCAGAAAAACCTTATCTCCTTCCTTGAAGGTTCTTTGTGACGGTTCTTATCAGCATAGTGCTTCTGTCTATCCTAAGCTGCCTAAATGTCTTGGCGAATAGCTCTAGTGTGAGCTTCCATATCTTCTAACATCTTTCTAGAGGCTTCTACCCTGATGGTTGGATCTGAGAGTTTCAGTGGTGCTAATCAGACATGTCCATAAAGAGCTTTAAAGGGTGACATTCCAATGCTTCTGTGTTCAGAAGAATTATAAGCATATTCTACCAAAGGAAGATATTGTAACCACTTCTTTGGCTCTTGCGAACAATAGGCCCTGAGAATGTCCTCAATGACTTGATTTACTCTTTCAGTCTGCCATCTGTCTGCGGATGATACGCTGTGCTAAAGTCTAATTGTGACCCAATAGATTGGAAAAGAGAAGTCCAAAATTTTGATGTAAACTTGGCATCTCTATCACTGATGATGCGCTTGGGTAAACCATGTAACCTAAAAGTCTCCTTGATGAATACCCGGCTAATATCCGAAGCAGTAAAGGTTGTGTTTACGGGTATTAGATGAGCCACTTTTGTGAGCATATCAACAACCACGAAAACAGAGTCATGACCTCTTCTAGAAGGCAATCCTGTAACAAAGTCCATACTGATGCCTCGGGGGGTTCACTATGTGTAAAACTACCATATCACATGCATTCAAGACATGTTTGTAAAACCCCTTATTTGTGAATTTTGTTAAGAATATAATGTACCCTTTTCTTTTAAAATCTGTAAATTTTTTTCAAATTTGAAAAAATTATGCCCATATGTATATATATTTTTGTAAGTTTTAAGAACTTTAAATACCCTTCTGTTGAACTCACGTGATAGGTTACATGTTTTTTAGGTGACCTCCTCGAGACTGATGCATTCCCATTTCATCTGGGATATGTCAAGAGGTTGAAGTTGACCTGGTAACTTGATCCTTTCAGCTTTTATCCGTCGCTGACAAGAAAGACATTGCCTCACATAGCGAAGTATGTCTCCTTTCATTCCATACCAAAAATAACTCCGCGTGACAGCATGAAGAGTCTTAGCATAGCTTGGATGACTAGATGTAGGGCTATCGTGTGCTGCATACAGAATAGCCTTCTGTAAAGCTGGGTCTCTGGGTACACAGAGTCTATGTCTGTAGTAAAGACATCCTCCCATAAGAGAGTAATCTTTAGCTTCAGGCATCTTCTTCTGTTGGACTAATGATACTATATGGTGGTATTCTGGATCTACCAAAGATGCTTTTTTTATTCTGTCCCAGATAGGGTTATTTGGAATAGATATAGCTCCGAGAAAAGATTTTCGGCTAAGTCCATCTGCAACTGCATTTTCCTTCCCTCGTCTATACTTTATGTCAAGGTCATATTCTTGTAAAAGCTCTATCCATCGCAGTTGTCGCATATTGAGAATAGGTTGAGTAAAAATCCATTTTAAGCTCTTGTGGTCTGTAACCAGCTGAAACTTGCGCCCGAGAAGATAATTTCTCCATAACTTTAGCGCATGTATAACTGCTAAAAGTTCCAAATCATGAGTAGGATAATTCTTCTCATGATCCCTCAGCTTTCGCGAAGTATACGCCACCGGTCTTCCTTCTTGAGTAAGAACTCCGCCTAAAGGAAATTTGCTAGAATCTTTCGCTACTTCAAATTCTCTACTGAAATCTAGAAGCTTTTAGATAGGAGCTGAGACCAAGAATTCTTTTAGCTTATCAAAACTAGACTCATGCTCCGTCTTCCATTTGGTCCTCATTCCTTTCCTCAGGAGTTCCATCAAAGGTCCAACAATACATGCATAGTCCTTGACAAAAATCCTGTACCATCCCGTTATCCCAAGAAATCTTCTTACTTCGCTGAGGGTAGATGGTTGAGGCCAATCAATGATATACTTGACTTTATCTGGATCCACTGAAATCTCTTCGACCAATATGACAAATCCAAGATAATTGACCTTTGGTGAGCAAAAGGTACATTTGCTCGCTTTAGCGTAAAGTTGGTGTTCTCGAAGAAGATCAAGTACTTTGCGAACATGCTCTTCATGATCTGCCTCATTCTTAGAATAGATCAGAATGTCATCAAAGAAAACCAAGACAAAATGATCCAGTTAAGATCTGAAAATATCCTACATAAGTTGATTGAAGCTTGCAGGAGCATTTGTTAGACCAAAAGACATTACTGTGAATTTATAGTTTCCACACCTAGTGTTGAAAGTTGTCTTTGGAATATCTAATTCCTTGATCCTGATTTGGTAATATCCTAACCTTAAATCAATCTTTGTAAAAATTGTGGCGCTGTGGAGTCTGTCCAAGAGTTCTTCAATCCTTGGAATTGGATACTTGTTCTTGACAGTTACCTAGTTTAGTCCACGGTAATTTATGCATAGCCTTAAGGTTCCATCCTTCTTCTTCTGAAAAAGAACTGGTGCACCCCAAGGAGAAGTACTGGGTCGAATGAATCCTTGCTCAATGAGTTGCCTAAGTTGTTCCTTGAGCTCGATGGCCTCTGGAAGTGACATTTTATAATGTCTTTTTGAGATAGGCTCACATCCAGAGATAGTCTCAATCTCATGATCTACCTCTCTATGTGGAGGAAGATTGGTAAGGTCTTCAGGGAATATATCATCATACTCCCTCAACCAGTTTGATCAAAGTGTGGTATCTGATTGGTCTACCTTGTTGATCTTTACCGCATAAATTTGCTGCCCCTTTCTCAGTCGCTTCAAAAGTCTGTTGGCATTAACTAGAGTAGCCCTAGGTCTCCCATTTTTCCACTGGATTAAGACTTCATTACCCAAGTTATCTGTAAAGGTAAAGTTCCCTTGTGCACAATGGATGTGGGCCTTATTTTGCTTTAACCAGTCCATCCCTAGTATCCCATCAAAGAATCCTAAGGATAGGGTTCCAAATTGGGCAGAGGTTGGGTGTCCCCCTAAATCAAAGTAGATTTTTCCTGCAGAGTGTTGATATACTACTTCCTTGCCGTTTGCTAACTCTACAACTAGTTTGCTTGTTGGATACTTATCAAGCTTTAGCTTCCTCATGCATCTGGGTGAAAGAAATGAAAGAGTGCTACCACAATCTATAAGGAAGTTAACTTGTTCACCTCTGAGAGATCCTGGCATATGAATGACTGCGTATTGCTCGCAACCATTGGGGTTGTCAATTGCAGCATGCAAGGTTGCTCTCTCCACTGTTTTGTCTCCCACAGTTGGTTGTACCACTACGGCATTAACTCTGGCGGTACCTCCACGCCCTCGCCCTTTGTTCATCCTTCCACGTCCTCCTCTTCCATTAAATTGGCCACGCCCATGTGCATTCAAGGGTATGGCATTAGCACTGGTTGCCTGAGTGTTCTTGGGGCACTTGGATCTGTAATGCCCAAACTCGTCGCAACCGTAGCATCGAACATCTGGCAACTCCATGGTTGTGGTGGTAGCCACAATGGGGCGTTGGTCATATGCTTGGTTGGCTGGTCTGTTATTCCAAACATTTGTCCTTGCCCTCTTTACCAAATGATTCCTCTTATTTTGATTAACTTTTTGTACTTCAAGAGCTAAAGGTTTGGCCCTCAACAAAGAATCTTGTAGTGTTGTCGGCCTGAGAGCTTCCAACTGAGTATTCAAGGGGTCGATGAGCCCTTGGCAGAACCTTGCTACCTATTGTTCCAAAGTCATCTTAGGAGCATATCTCCGAAGAGTGACGAACTTTGAATAATATTCTTTGACAGATGAAGTCAGCTGCCGAACTGAAAAGAACTCGTTCATCTTCAAGGTTTTGTAGGCGGGTGGTAAGTAACGCCCCATCACTGCAGCCTTGATGTCTTCCCAGGATTGGGAAGATCCCTTAATATCCAAGTCCCTGCAACGCTGCTTCCACCATATCTTGGCATCGCCAGACAAGCGGAACATCGCAAGCATGGTTTGATTCACGGGTTGGGTTCCCACAGCTTCAAAGTAGTCGTCCATATCCTCCATCCACACATTCGCATCTCTCTCCACATTTGCCCCCTCGCCCTTAAAGAGTGGAGGTTGGGCTTGTTTAAGGAGGAGCTTATTCTCTTGCGCTGTCGAGTAAAGAGCAGCAGGTGGTGCCTACATGGGTTATACGGGATTCTTGATACCATTACTTGGATTCCAAATAGACACGAGACTTAAATAAAATTCAAGATCCCACTTTATCAAGAGACAGAGATTTAGAGACAAAAACACTTTATTGCTGAAAATTTATTACAATCGAAACCCCTCAAGGTTTATGATAACTCATGATCAATTTATTACATGGATTTTGGAATGCTTATAAGATACGCCTAGCAGGTTGTGTTCACATGATACTCTACTTTATTCGTGAATTAGTTCCTATACTCATCCTTGAGTGGATAGTAAACTATGGTGTTGAGCTAAGATTCTTCTTTTGGTACTCCAAAAGTCCTAACTCTGTTTGTTGGAATTACATTAGTGACCTTGTCCAAGAGCCACTCGTTAAGGGTTTGATTGGTGTCGTCACAGACAGTCAGGTCCATACGTGTAGACAGCAAGTAGAATATCTGCACCACCCTCAATTCTTCTCCCCAACGTATTTTCTTCAAATCGGTAGCCAGGCATCCTAGCTTCCGAGCGTTGATGAAGTAAACCCCTCCTGCAAGTGTCCAATCGAGCCCCCATCCTCTATCGATGCGAGTGGAGTGCGGTGTATGAGCCTTCAACAGCATCTCCATGACATCTCGCTTGAATTGGTAAACTGAGGATCGTCGAGCTTGTTCGTAAATAAGCTCAAACACTTGGAACTTCCAATATTCTAGCACAGGGTCTTCCTGCAACACCAATGCAAGGAATTCGGATCAGCTAACTATATACCCTTAGTTCCTTTCAAATATTCAAACAATATGACTTTATTTATCAATCTAACCTAAACCTTGGCTCTAATACTAGGTGTGAGGTCCCCACCCCGTCATCTCAAACGACGGATCTGATGGTAAACCTGATGGCCACTAGATCTACAACGGAAGCAAACAAAGTGGTTTATGGTCCATCTAGCAGGGGACGATCTCTCATCACAAAGTGAATCGAGTTCCAGCCTACTCGCATCGCGATCTAGTTCCACCCACAGGGGAAGCGTGATTAACTTATCTAGTGATCCTAAGACCCACCTTCCAAGAGGAGAGAAGTCCCAAGTGCCTTTTTTCCCATGTTTCAGAGGCACATACACTTGAGGCTTTGCCGCTCTTGGGGCAATGAGTAATACTAGCGTCGATTTATAACACTATTGGGACGGAGAGTTCCCGACCAATCCGGACCACCCTTCTCATAGGCATTGGCAACCCGAGCCAAGCCCCCACTTTCCACCCCCACACTCACACTTCTTTGTGTTTCCTAATTACTACCACAATGGTTGTTCAACATATAAGTTCCTTGATTAGGTTCCGATTCACAGGGTTCATTGAGACAGCCCTTCAACTAGTATTGCAAAGCAGCACCAAGACAGTAACTTTAATAAAATTTTACTCAAAACTTATTCATTAAAATTCCAATGTTCTGGAGGTACAACATCCCCCCTCCAGCGAGAGTTTACTCCTCCCGTTGTCGCCAAGCTGCCCATACAACTAGGTATGTCCACCGCATAGAAAGCACGACATGGACATTCCCACCGCATAGAAAGCAAGACGTGGGTTCCCACCGCATAGAAAGAAAGTCGTGGGTAGAGGCCCTAAGCTAGTAACTCTAGCTACTACGAAATCGTCGCGACCCGCCCCCTGTGTGATCAGTAGGGGGATCATGACTAGTTCAACATTGGAAATAGAATGAACATGCCGAGCTAAATTTTCCCTAGCAGACACTCTTTCCTATTTCAAATAGTATATCCATCAACCATTCTTTTCTACTTAGAATTTAATATATAATTGAATTCAAATGCCAAGGTTTCCGTCGGATTTCTCCAACATGTTTAGGGATATGTTCTTTCCTAACTTATCGATGCAATGTTAAATTAAACAGCTTGAATTTAAAATGTGACATACCTCCTCCGTTTCCTCCTCATTGGCCCGTGAGATGGTTGGTGCTTGGTCGTCCATGGGATCTTTCCCTTTCCCGTTCATGTTACTTGTTCCCGTTTGGAATTTAATACTTACTACTTAATTGATAGCTTGGAGAAAAGAACTAATTTCCGAGAGTACCATAACAATAAAGATGACAGATTAGAATCACTGAACAATTCATTCTATACGAGGGTTAGATTTCCTTCAAGGCATAGTAATTTTATGGATAGTACCTTACTTGTTCTATGGAAATTGGCTCTAAAGTTAAGCACTTGGCCTAGATAATTAGATTTTTCAGATTTTACTTGATCAATTTACTAGAGGGGTGAATAAGATGTGCTCAATCACCTTCCTAGTGTAAGTAGATGCAGAATTACCGTATGCATAGGTGAGAGAAAATTTCCGTGCTAGTGGATTAATGACGGATTAATTTCCCTTAATTACTTCCTAATCTAGGAACATATTGAATCTAATTTAGCTACTCAAACATTGTGTGATAATAGGATGAAAATGACCAATCCCACAATGATTACTAGCTTGATTATTTACTATGATGACTAGCGGGAGATTTCTTATTACTAATCATGCATTAATCTATGATTAAGAGAGGTTAATTGCTTGCATGATTAACAATTGGATGATGATTATGTAATAGACTAATGATATGGAGAATTAGAGAGTAGCTATTGAGTAATTTAGTTATGATTAAGCATAATAGTTACGAGATCAGGAGAATGGTAGAGAGATTTGCAGCAAAACATAAAATAGATTGATATTACCATGATTACGGGTTGAATTCTACTCAAAATTCTGATCCAATGGAGTTCTGAAGACAAAAATCGGGCAGCACTTCCCTCCTTTGCTTCTTCTCCAAAAACTATGTGTGCCAGCAGCAGCTCCCCAAGGTGTGTGTGTATACTGAGTGGGTGTGTGAGCACACTCTTAAATAGGCCCCTCCATTATGAAAATCGACCCATGCTGCTATAAGCATCTGAATGAGCACTCACTTCATGCATGGCAAGTCCAGTTACATGCCTACGAAGTGTCCAGTTAGCTAGTCTAACTGACTCTCACACTCTCTCTCAAGCTTGGAAACTCTCCCACAACTCCCAAGAGAAGAGAAGGAGCCCCCTAGCTACTAAAGCAAGCTCTGGGTGGCCTGGGACGTGTTCCCACACAGCCTTGAGCCCCGGTGCCTCCCCGCACAACCTTATGAAAGTTTGGTTTTAGGCTAAAACGGGCCATACGAGTCGGAATTTAATGCTGTAAATTGCTATACTAAGCTCTAGCTAAGGTGTATCTGTCCGAGTACCTGCCATATTTAGAAGCCCTCCGGGTCTGAAAATGCATTTTTTCAAATTCGGGGTACGGGTGCAGTTTTTCAAGACGGTCAAAACTAGACGGGTCGGGTGACCAAAAACTTGCTATTTTTGGAAAATTTTCACAAATTTTTTTTTAATTCACTTTTGGAAGCTTTATAACATTCTAAACATCATGGCACCGATAGAATTTGGAAAATTTCTAAAAATAGTAACTTTTTCCATTGTGTTCATTCCATGGTACAAGGGTGCTCTTTTTGGTTGGGGTCAGAGACCTTACAGTAGCTTAGGAACTGCTTAGGAAGCTAAAACCAAGAAAACTAAGAAGTGAGAAGCCAAAAGACAAGCAGCCTGATTACAATGTAATGGGTCCTATTTATTGCTTCTAGGAGTTACTGTAGTAACTGCTCTGGTAATTACTACTGTGTGACCAATCCACTGTTCGGCTTCCAGGAGATAGATTCCGCCTACTGGAGTCGTCTCGCCTTCTAAAAGGCTCTTATTTTAAGTTTAAGACCATTATCAAGTGTATTGATAATTCAAGATATACCCAAAACAATCGTTCTCAGATCGTGCATCCTATGTGTAACTATATGAACTATATGCTTTAGATATTAGGAGGAAAGAAAGGTCCCAGAAGCCCCTACTTTTAGAGAAGTGGGTGTTCACTATTTATTTCTCCTCAGGTAATTGAAAGGAAAGGACTCTAAAAAGAGGAACCAATGTGATTCGTATCTAAAAAGAGGAGGCCATACTTGACTATGCAAAAAGCAAGGATGGAAGAGATATATAGCCAAAAATAGCTATATGAGAGGGAAATAGCGGGAAAGCATGCACCATTTGAAATTAATTCCCCCAGGAGGCCTATATGATGAAGTAGAGGGCAAGCACAATACAGGTAGAGAGTAAGAGAACTTTGTAGCAATATCTTTGCACAAGCGGAAAGAGCACAGTGACCTAGCATCCTCCTCCTATCTCCAAGGTGGGGACCAAAGCATAGTCCTTGGCATACCTGGCAAGGACAATGGGGCTATGAAGGCTTTGTTGGATTTTTTGAGTGATGTTTGAAGGGCTATATGAAGGAAACTGTGCCCAAAATTAATTAAAGAACCATAATTATGCATGTGAAACAATGTGGCATTAATTAAAAAAAAGACGAATGGGTGAGTACAGTGTGGAAAGTGAAGACTAGTATCCAAAATAGAGCTATGTCTACAAATGAATGGACTTGATTATTTGGGTACTTTTCACAAGTCTAGTTGCTAGTTGAGGATAAGTCTCATCACACACCTAGGATTTTATGGATGGTGGTTGTGCCTCTTAAATGTGGGGGATAAAACATTCTTTATAGGTCCTAACCATGTTAAGATTCTAGTTTATTGAAAATAGGATCTAACTCTTGACATAACCTTTGCGTTATTGACCCCTTCTATCCAGGACAAGGAGGATAGAAGCCTTCCTCATTTGTATTGCTCGTATCCTTGCTTCTTTGAATCGGAGTAAGGTGTCATCAATGAAACTTGAGGATAAGAAAGGCCAACTATCAAGTCAGCCTAATCTATGGGTTGTGAACCTTACAAAACGTGTCAAAGGAGGACACCGTGGCATGAACAATGGAAAAGGAAAAGAGAGCTAGCATAGAGAAAGATTTAAGTAAGAGAATGTAGAATGGTGGTAGAGCACAAAATAAAGAATATCTAGTGACAAAACCTCACATTACAATTTGATACCTTACTTTCTCAAACAAACGTGAACATTTTGGTCGACAAAGAAACTCATAAAAAGTGCATATTCTCTTTCTTTGATAGGAACTTTACACTTCAAATATATATATAATTTGTAGTTTATTGGTAATCATAATAAGTAATTGAGGAACATGATAAAATTTGACTCTCCAAGTAAAAACACTTCCAATTAATTAATGCCCAATACTCCACTATCGCCTCACTTTAATAACCCAAAACCAGAAACATTTTGATAGGTTCATTCACAATAAGAAGCAATTCAATTCCCAATCTATAATCTATCTGAAGCAGCTCGCTGCTCACGAGAGGGAAAGTTGGCTAGATGAGGCTCCCTTCCCACCTCTTCTTTGTTGTCCCAAGAGAACCCAAATTCCCTTCAACTCGTCATCAAGAGTGCAATTCCTTTCATCAAGGACAAGAAAAAATACATGATAATGATCAAAACTTATCCAAAAACAAAGCATAAGCCATGACATAAGCAAAATCCCCCAAATCTAAGCAAAAACATAAGCATAAGCATGAATAACATATTATGTCTTCTCTGTCTTTTGATTTTACGAGGAAGAAAGGCAAGGAAGAGAGCTTCGCATTCAAGATCCCCTTCCCCTTGTCTTCTTCCTCACCCCTCTACTCCGCTAAAACTCTTCGTTCTCCCAAGAGCAAAAAACCACCTCCAAAAAAATGTCCCTATCCCCCCTTCCCCAAAAATAACCCCCCAATCCTTCTTTGTGCTTGTGGCCCTCAAAAAATTCATGCCCAAACATACTCAAAACTTGGAAGTTTTCTTTTTGTATATTTTAGCAAGTTTGATTGCCCACCACTCATTCTCATGCTCATGCAAAACTCCCACACCAACCATCCATGCGTGGCCACTAGCAAGCTCACTAGTGGGCCATCCTGTGTGGACGTCCTCAAGCAGAAGGGGAGGTGGCCCATAGTGTGAACCTTGCCCGTCTAATAGCCACGACGTACCAGCCAAGCAACACCACCACGGATGATGACTGATGACTCTCGAGGTGTGGACGGCAACATTTTATGGCGCAACAACGCTTAAGGACAAGCCATCATGCCAGGGAACTCTTGGAGCTCACAAGCCCACTCTTGATATGCTCAATGGAGGGACATAGTTTTACATATAGCTCATTGGCTTGATGGTATTATCAACACATGTGGGATAAAAAGGATGACACATGGAATCTTCCAAGGAGTCCCCTCTTTTTGAACCAGAGAAAACCACCTTAACATGACCAAAGTGAGTTTCTTGTCCATAACATCCGAGTCTAATAAGATCTGACACATTTAGGAAGTCAAATTACACCCAATTACCATCAATTTTTGCATAAAATTTCCACATAATTTGTATTTTTAGGTGCATCTCATACATACAGCAAGTCTTGAACTGCACCAACTTAATGAAAATGCATAGCTATTATCCGCTTTTTGATTTTCTTAATGTGCCCACAAAACGACATGACAACACTTGGGTGGGGTTGTGGGGAGGGGGGGGAGGGGGGGGGGGGGGGGGGGGGGAGGGGATTTTAACATTGAAGGAGCAATCCCAAGAGGTCTTGGACGAGCCTAAAACTCATAAACTCGTGTTATTCAATAGGGAAATGGGATAACCAATTGACCACATCTCATAGAAGTTCACCTTTGTAGAAACAATCCTAAGATACCTCAAAGGTATGTGTGACGAGTCTAGAACTCAATTCCCGCATGACTCAAAAATGTGGAGGTGGCTACGAGGAACTTCGTATACCTAGCCGGACCTTGTTTGGTGCAAGAGGCCAGTCGAAGCCGGCCGAGACCCATGTACAAATATACAAGAGCTCATCGCAAAACGTAAGTACCAGGAAGTCGAACACACACACTACTACGAGCAAGGCGGAAGGCAAGGCGAGAGAGAGAGAGAGAGAGAGAGAGATCAGGAGTAGAGAAGAAAGTCAGGGAGGAGGCATGGCAGGCGGGAGAGCAGGGTGGCTGGTGGTGGTGGTGGCTGCCATGCTGATGAATGGGGCGCATGCCGCGCAATACAACGTGGGCGGCGATTCTGGCTGGAGCCTCAACGTCAACTACACAGCTTGGGCTGAGAAATATGAGTACCTCCCTGGCGACAGCCTCTGTAAGTAGCACTCTCAAGTTAAGCACTGTTTATAAGGCACCTCTCACGTTGGTAGTCTTTGTTGGTTAAAAGAGCTTGAGTTCATATCATCCAAGCAAAATTGGATCCTTATTTAGTGTTTTGTTGTCTTCTAGTTTTCAAGTATACTCCACCAAGCCATACTGTGCTACAAGTGACCAAGGACGACTACAAGGAATGCAAAACAAGCAATGCCTTGCTCTCTGATGGCAAGGGTAACACCACATTTCCATTATCGGCAGAGGGCCAATACTGGTTCATATGCGGGGTTGGTGACCATTGCTCAAAGGGAATGAAGTTCACCATCAATGTGTTGAGCTCCTCCCCTGACTCTGCTTCCAACATCATCAATCCTATCCACCTCCTCTCTTTCCTCCTCTTCCTTGTCCCCCTCGCCTTCTCCCTCTTTTAGTTCCATCCATTTTTGCTTCACATCTGAGTTCCAAGATTTAAGAGCTATGTTTACACTAAAAAAGCTCATCATCATTCTTGCCCAATGAGTCTAGCCAATTGAATGAGATATCTCCTCCCAAAACACACTCTTGTAGTTTACAAACACATATATGATTTGTTTCAGAAAGTAGTTCCACCAGCTTACATGATATATTTTACATAGCCAATTTGCATGGAAAGATTTGATCCTTAGTTAATCTTTTAGGAAATGCATTGTTGTAGCTAACAATTGTCATGAACATCGATAAAGTACATGAATGACTTCCGTAAAATTTTTGAATTTCCAAAGCTCTTAAAAACTGAAAAGGGTCTGTAAAGATAATTTGTGGCAAAGGTATGTTGAGAATAGACTCAAATTCTAGTGCCCACTCTACATTTGGCCGATGAAAATTTCTTCGATATGACAATGAAGAGGAGTTCCACAATCTTTAACATATGGCTTCTAGCATTTTGCAACTTTGTACAAGGACCTTAATGGCTTGCCAAAGGCCCTAGGCTACTATGTCCTAGTGAGTTTGTGGGATGATACCAGACCCCTAATCTCCTCCTTATTACTAATTTCTTATCAGGAAACTTTTTTGTGAAATGCATCTTTTGTAGCGAGCAGGGATTCAATATTTACGTAATTACGATAAATTTTATGTGATCACAAGGTCTTATTGACACATTTACATGATTACACTAAACATGATCACAAAGAATTCGGTTAAGGGCAACTCTGAAAACCCACTAAAATCCTGCCGGGATTTTTAGTATTCTCGATGGGCCCGTCGGGTTTTTTCCATTTTCCTTGCGGGCCTACCGGGAATATCGAAAAGCCCGGTGGGCCCGCATAATTATATATATACGGGCCCGATCGGATCCGTTGGGTGTTATTTCATTGCTTCATCTTCTGAGAGAGAGAGAGAGAGAGAGAGAGAGAGAGAGAGAGAGACAGAGAGAGAGAGAGCTTGTCGACCGCCTTTACAAGTATGTCGAGAGGAGAGAGGGGGTCGTGTGGGAGCGTGCTCTTCGTCACAGTGCGCAGCAGTAGCGGAGGACCTAACCACACGATCGGGGTATGTGTTATGTGTGTGTATTGATTGTGTGGTAGCGTGTCTTTTGTCGTATTGCGCGGCAGTCATAAGGTACCTTACCACACAATGGGAGTGTGTGCGTAAGCTATTCTACGGAACAATGCTTGCCACGGGGGCATCACCTCTGTGACGCGGGGAAGATGGTGTCTTTGTGGTAAGTATTGTCGAACTGTTTGGGTACTACGTCGGTAACGTGGTGAATCTAGTATCTTTATGGTAAGTCAACTTCCCTTTCCCTTTCCCAAAAAACATATGGGCATCGATCGATAACAGGGCCATATGATGTTCGTATGGAAGCCATTATTTCTTTTTAGATTCAGGTGGCACTCGATCGGTAACGCGGCTGATAGACTGTCGTTTGTTAGAAGCATCTGTTTTTGCATAAATGTGGCGTTCAGGTCGTTAACTCGGTCGTACAAACGTCATATAATTTGTATGTGCATGTACAATTAATTTTTTAAGTATTAACTATATGAAATACTTGGTCAGTAACGCGGTTGTGAAGAGTATTTCATATACAAATGTTTGAATTGTTTGATTTTGTTGTTTTTAACTGTCTTATATACAAGCTAATCATATCCAAAAGAATGCTTTATTTATCAATCATTGCTATTTTAAATGCTCTATTTATATAAATTATATGCAAAAAAGTATTTGCACACAATTTGCATATTAAATATTCTTTTTGATCTTTCAAAGGACCTCAAGTATCATCGCTAATTTTAATACTTCATTTACATAAATTCTCTATAAAAAAGAATTTTGCACATAATTTGCATGTTAAATATTCTTTTGTATCTTTTTAAAGAGCATCGATTATTATCGTTATTTTGAATGCTACATTTACATAAATTCTATGTAAAAAAGTGTGTGAACACAATTTGCATGTTAAATATTTATTTCTATCTTTTTAAAGAGCAAGACATTCTTTGTAATTTTCTAGTCTGATTTGTATACTTCCAATGTTTTAAATGTTTTTGAAGTCTTTAAGTTGGTGTGTGCTTTGTTTGAACTAGTATGTGCGCACGGAGAAAAATATGTTAAAAATTCAATATTTGCTGAAATGTGCCAGACTGTTATTATGTATTGTTTGATCTGAATTAAATTCTTATAAACCACTTGTTTGATCTACATTTTACACGTGTAACAGATTGCAATTTTAAACAAGATCGTTTTTAAATTTTTATCAATATTTTCTTGCACATTTCTTAAAGTCTACAAGTCGTGGTTAAGTGTTTGCCTAAAATAGTGTGAGAGTGTTAGTGTTATCCGCAACCATGAATGACTATTTGATATGCTATTTTTTATTGTCTAGTGCAAATATGACGCCATATCAAAAGAAAAGTATTATGCGTGCCATTCATAAATAATGTATTTTGGCATCCTAGCCTCATCATGTGCAGATGGTCGCATACAGTAGATTAGTGAAAGCGATGTCTTCATCAAAGACCTCACTAGCGCTATATGGGAGAACATAGAGCACACGCTACGAGGTGAAGGCCAATATGAGTTGTTGATTCCAGCAGGGATTTGAGAATTTGACCCCCACCACAAGGTTAAGACAGTGTTGGGCAATATGAAAGTATGTTGCAGAGACTTAAAGGAAGATATCCTACCTGCCTGTGACATGTCAAAAATAGAGCTCTGGGATACATTATGGGAAGAACAAAAGGTAAAGATAAAGCGTGTGAAAGCGCAATACCCTTACCTAAGAGATTGAAGATGGCCCAAGATGCACAAGTAGCTTTGGGAGGTCGATCTGATGCCAGCGGCATCGGCACAATCATGCACACGGCTTTGAATGCCAAGTGTGCTCATCTTGTTGGAATCCCTCACAAAGCCTTGGTAGAAGGTATGAGGGTTGGAGGAGGGTCCTTTGGTGTGCGCACATTATACACCATCAAAGGCATATCTTTTTTTCCAGACAACATTATATATGTGGGAAAATGTTACAAGGGAGGGAGTGAGGCAAAACTTGAGAGCTTTCAGACAAAGCAACGAATGCAAACACTTCACCTCTCCATTGTAAGGTGCATTGGCTTTACTACTGAAGATCCTTGGATCACAATATTTTCATACTACAATGGGGGTACCATGGGCGGCATGATGTGCCGCTTACCAGTCGCTCATGGATTGTTCAGACGACACATGCACATGCTACAACACGGCTGGAGGTCATTGCTTGCAGTAAATCTTTTTATACAAGAGATAGACAGACCAAAGCAGTGACCAAGCAGATGCCATCCATTTGTCACGCCTCAATCGACGACGTTGCGATGGTCCACTCGGCCGGGATAGTGCGCAATGACTTGCACCCGTTCAATGTTGGACTTTACTCGCGTCAATAAATCCTACGTCGGTATCATTGATTGGGAGATGGTGCTTAGAACTCCAACTAAGCGTGCAACAATTAATTATCTGCATCCAAGCACATAGTCGGACTCTACAATTTTGGAGGCACCGAGATGGCTAAGCGACCATGGATTGGTCCAGAACTATACAATCCACAGTGTACAGATGCATACACAAAAGCGAGCAACATTTATGCATTGGGCTATCTATTCGACATGCTGACATATTTTTGGGCTGAAGCCAGAAAAGTTTATTTTCCATAATAAGTTTTTCACCACCTGGATGAAGATGTTATAAGGGATATTTGGATTAAAGTAGATTGTTGGATGAAGTTAAAAGAGCGGGAGCAAAGAAGAAATGCTTCTTACATGTTGACATTTTTCAAAGAATAATTAAAGACAGACCCTGACCCTGTCCAATATCCTCTTGTTGAACTTGTACCATCATTTTATCCGATCTAAACATTTTTAGATACATGTCTTGTCCAGGGTATTCTATTTTTTATTGAGTGTATTATCTAGTTTAAAGTGGTTCACCTAATTGAGTCAATTATCTTTAGTCATTTCAAATTTGCCTTCTGGTTCAATTAGTCGCATTAGTTGTGGTTTGATTTAGTGGATTCTGATGTCTAATGTAGTGGACGAGAAGTTTCTATCTTGTGCATCTGTGAGACTATTCAATCGTGAGAATATATATTTGCCAATGATATTGAATATTTGTCTATATGTTGATTGCAACTCCAAGAGAAAATGGCCGATGAAGAACAAGATATTGGCACATCATCAGTGCCCAATGATCAACAGTGAGCGACTGTTAATGCATTTCAGCGCATGAAATATCTAGCACACGGTATGTCAGCACAACAAGCAACGCACACTGCTGGACGACTCTCAAAATGGGCAAATCCAAACCATATGCAATGGAAAGAGATCAATGAATAAGTGATGAAGGACATGATCAAGACAATATGACCATGTGAGGACGCAGAGATCAAGAAAGGAAGGTGGAAGGTTTCGAAGTGCAACCATGATGCGATCAAAGAAAATGCTCAGAGGATTTACTTGGAAGTTTATGGCTATCCCATGCATAATGAAGATTGTACTGTATATTTTGCCAAAATGTTAAATGTTCACTTTGTGCAACAGCGACGAGTAGACTTTTTGTCAAAGGAGACAACTGTTGCCACTCATGATATAAGGGAGAGTTCTGTCACTTTCACCCGAGATGAGTTGGCATTGATAATGGAAGGCGCTGACCTATAGTTAAAGAGAGAGAAGGATATTTACACGACACAGTTGGTAGAGAAAGATGCAGAAATAACACGGCTTTCTATAGCCACCCAGACACCCCAACCCTCACAAGTCTGGATGGAGAAAATAATTCACCGCTTAAGCCAGGACGTTCAAAATCTGACATAGCGAGTGAATCCAACACCTATACAAGGGACAGACATCAACCACCTTGTCCTACATCCCGATTTGGTCCCCTCGTATACTTCAGATGCATCCTCTTCTTCCTAATGTCCAGTTTGCTACAAGAACTTTGATGGATGAAGTGGATATTATACATTCACATGCGGTCATTATTATCACTTCGTTTGTCTTATTTGTTTAATGCAATTTAGTAGCCGATGTGCAATCTGTTCACAAGATATTCCAAAAAGAATGTATATTATGTTTGGCATGGCAAATGAGTATAAATATAAGCAAGCCCGCCAAGATACCCCTAGCACAATTAGAAATCTATTTGGTGAACAAGATGCTACTTCAGAGCAACACAATTGAGATCGACAAACTATGTATAATCGTGAAATATGAAGCATTGTATATGATCAAAACACATTTGAATACAAGGTCTTTTACTATGGTTTTTGACACGATCTTCATTCTACTCTCAAAATATATTGAATCTATAAAGTTGTTATCTGGTTCTAAGTCTGAGTATTGTGGTTCTCCTTGTATTTCAACCTCCACGTCTATTATCAAATTCTCTTCTATTTCGTCTATAGTGCATTGGGATACACCAACATTGAAATCTTCTTCGTCTTTGTTTTGAAAATCATACAACCAGATTGGAATTTCCTCCTCGTCGCTAGCACTTTTGATGTGATTCAGTATCTTTTCGTTGCAAAACATATACACTTATTTTTTTTCTCTCTCTGCTAATAGTCTGTTGCGAATAGTGTTGTAAACATACTTGTACATACTCCACTTTCTCTTTGAAATTGAGTTTGCTGCACATTGTGCTAGTTCTTTTATTGCAAGGGGGCATAAGGTAGAGTACTACTCTCCACTATTCATCATCCACCACTTCCATGCAGGTTGCTCTTTTGCCACTACCTGTACCAAATCATTTGCAAAAGGACCTTCTTTTAATATAAACGCACTCATTTCTTTGATGCAATCAATTCGGTCTTGAACGTTGGAGTAGAACGTGTTGACCACGTGATAGAAATCGCTTACCACCTCTGTATTGGACATCAGATCTAAATTTCAATACTCTAGATCGAGCATGTAAGCAATACTATGGAGTGGACTATGAGCACTCTTCCCACATGCATAAAAATACTTTACCAAAATTTTTCGTTGTTTTCTAGAGAATGGTAGTCGCCACTCCTTCTCTACTATAGACTCTTTCAGCTCTTCGAGATTTTTAAGACTTTGTTGGACTGACCACCATGTCATCCACGCTTTGCCCTAGTTTGGCACCCTTTGATCAAGATTGCGGATTGCCAACATAACAGGCATCATTACATGGTATGCATCCATTACACTCCTCCACCAAGCAGCCTTGTTTACATTACCACATGTAATTTTATCTTTCACTTTTTTCTTCCTGCTCAAGGTGCCATTCATCAAAGGCCGCACAATTGAATGTGTCAATCACAGTGCATTTATTGTGGAGAAGTGATTCCAAGGTACATAAGTGTGTGTAGAACCGAGTTTCAGCAGGAAGCTTCAACATCGACCGTGGTTAGCACATTGTTTACTGTATATAATTACTCTCGCCAGGATTTTTCATTTTTTGGGCGGGACGGCTTGGTATCTGCAAAAGCCCAGTAGGCCCGCCGAGAAAATGAAAAAGCCCGACGGGGCCGTCGGGAAAAATATAAACCCCGGAGGGCTATCTGGCTCTATGGGTTTTTGCAAGTCATAATCAAAGTCACATTAACAATTAACGTGATCACGTGATTTTCTTGTGTAAATACTAGAGTTATTGATGTAAGCACAAGATCGTGATTACGTGATTTTCTTGTGTAAATACTAGAGTTATTGATGTAAGCACAAGATCGTGATTACGTTAATGAAATCCCTGGTAGAGAGAGAGAGAGAGAGAGAGAGAGAGAGAGAGAGAGAGAGTATGTATATGCACAAAACAAAATCCAAGAAAATGAGAAGGAGTTCTATAATCTTTAACAAATGGTGCTAGCATTTTGCAACTTTCTACAAGGGCCTTAATGGCTTGCCAGAGGGCCTAGGTTGCTTTGTCCGAGTGTGTTTGTTCCAGGATAAAACCTGACTTCTAATGTCTTTTTTTCAATACTAAATTCTTATCAAACCACCATATAGTCAAATGTATCTTTTTATTCCCATCGATGTAGTTTAACATTGTTTATAATGGGTGCACACACACACGCACAGTTTTCTTGATAGAGATAGAGAAAAGATATGATTGTGTGTGTGTGTGTGTGTGTGTGTGTGAGAGAGAGAGATTCCATTGGGAAGGATCCTGTGCTGTGAAGAAGAAGGAGCCACCGCCTATGTCGCACTCAACCACCTTGCTACTTGCAATGCTTGATCAACACTCTCTCTCTCTCTTTCCCTCCATCTCTCTCTCTCTCTCTCTCTCTCTCTCTCTCTCTCTCTCTCTCTCTTTCTCTCTCTCTCTCTCAAGCATACACACACACACATACACATGTGAGCACACGAAGGAGAAGGAGACAGAGATGGAGCAAGAGCACTTCTTAGCTTACACCTCCCAAAATGAGGATTTTTAGGTCAAATGGACCTTTTAGAAGATTTTGATTCATTCACACATGGGTGTCCAAGTGGACGGTCAGTGCAAAACTACTATAAAAATAAGATAAGTGGTGTGCCTCTCATTGGCGATCACCTACACACCTATTGGACTGACAAGCCCGGTCCATGACTCAATCAAATAAATAATAAGGCGTCCCCATCAAAGGTGATAGGGTTTCCGTGAGGGTTAACATGCCCCCCGTCCTGATATAAATTCCATCCTCGGAAGCTAATGACATGAAGCCCGTTCATCGAGGTGGAAGAGCATCCAAGATTGAATGTGCTTAGCCTTCTTCAATCACTGCAAAATCAATCAAAATTGGCACATTAACTGCATTCTCATATACAATTAGAAAGCATATGCAGTTATAGGCACACAAATTGATTGGTAATAGAATATTAAATGATTTCTCAGCAGTAAACATTAAACTGTAATATTATCAAACGCATAAGCAGTAAAGGTAGAAAACTAAACAAGTCTTGGGTCACTAATTTAACGATCGAAAGGCACTAGAGGTCAACTATTAAACCAAGGTCAAGCTTCTTAATTTTCTTTGGTCAATTAAGCTGTTTAATTGCGAGCGCCAAGTATTTCATGTCTGAGGGCTGACTAGAGGCTATACCTAGAAGACCTTGTAGTTAAGCTACAATAAAAGGAATTGCTCATGAAATCATCGCCTAGAATTATTTCCTTTTTTTTGACCCTCCAAAGTCTTTTCACATTGATTCAATTTTGATGTGCGTGCTTATTTTGTTTGCCTTGGGTTTTTTGCTTTTCAAAGACAATCGCCCACACTGGGAACCTCTAGGGCTCTGGTACCATATGCAATATATGTGAGTGAAGTACCAAATCAAATCTTCCAGCTTAAGATTTTACATTGTGGCACTTTTGATTCTTTTTTTTTGTTCATTTTCAGTATTTTAATTTTGAAATTTGGGGGTCCACATGACATTGTTACCCTCCCTAGGCTCATCACACTAGTAAACTTCGTTTATAATACTTAAGCTAAAGGTCAATAGAGACTAAGCCCACTAGAAAGCTCTAGTACATTGCACACAATGCTTCCTAAATTGGATTCAGAACCTAAAGTAACCATTGGTTATTAGGAAGTCATTCCCCATGGTATTAAGAGAAGATCTCTAACTCCTAACATGGTCAAACTAGCTTAGTCACTCTACTTGATTCTAAAACCTAGACAAGGAATTATGACAAAATATTATCTATAATCTAATGTTTAATCTAATAAAATGTGCTGAATATTGTGCTACCAGTCACATTTAAAGCAGACAAACATTGATGATAAAAAGAAGACAAGATGAAATGCTAATGAGCAAGAAACACCTGTTCGTGTTGATGATTGCGCTCGATTTGAAGAGTGAACGAGAAAAAGATTCCATGAAGCTCAAATTCCTAACAATGGCAACGTATTCCTGTACACACTAGAAAACACAAGGAATACCTCTAGGAGGCACATCAGTGGGAAGAGGCACCAACCTTTATTGAACACAATTAAACAATATAAGGAACCCCTAACCTAGTTATTTGCATCCCGTAGAGAGTCAAGGGAATAGGATATTGAATAGATGGACCTGTAGCCCTAGGTTTAAACCCCTATCCTTGTCATCATCGAGAAAAAAAATTCATCATCCGTGAGCCCAAAGGTGCCATCCGTGTAATCATGTAAATCTTCTTTATCACATTAGAGGCACAAATGTTCACTAAAAAGGTCACTAGATTTCGTCATCTTGGTCAAAAGGGTACGCTTGTGCAACGGGAAAGACTTCCTCTACTAAGTATGGATCACTCGTGGTCAAGAGATGTATTAGCCATTCTAGATCCTCAAAATTCCTCGCACATGCTGGCATATCTACCAAATCCCATTCATAGGCAATCATCGGATAGACTATGTGAAACAATTGTGAAAAGTAAAGAGGGTACCTCTCACCCAAGGTATGAGTGGATGACTCTAGCGTATTAGCCATGTTTGTGCACTTAGATAGATTACGGTTAGAGTGCAATTATTATAATGGTCATGTCAAAAGGTCGTGTCCTTGTGCATAATGTGTTTTTATGATTTTGGGTTATGTACTAGAACTTGTAGGTTTCCAGCTTTTTTGTTTGGGGGCTCTTGCTCTTCTACTTTTTTTTCTTCTTGAGTATAGGGCTTTATATATACAATCTCAAGATTGGGAGATTGAGAGGTCGAGGAGGAAGGTTTAGAGGGGAGCAAGTGAATGATGGAGGTCAGCAAACACTCCCCACTTCCTTGGGTAGATTACACCTTTTGGAATGATGTCGTCACCTTTTGAAACCAATTGTTCCAAGTTGTCATGGGTGAAGACTTTGACCAATAGTTGTTTGACCGCCCTATGCATTTTATCTAGTTGCAGGGTGGTAAGGTGATGTCCCATGATTTTATTTGCAACATTGTTGTAGGTGGTAAACTTACAACAGGGAGGTGCAAAATCTTTCTTGTTTATATGGATATGTACAATGGTAGGTGGAGGTTATATCAAAGCTTCTATTTCCATATATGAACTACATGAAGAGTAAGAAGCTTCATTTGTTTTTTCTATTTTTTAGTTGAGTGAAACAAGACTTTATTGCTTGGGTACCCATACTAGCTTCGGATCCGGTGTAATAGTGTTCTATCATCTTTCCCTTCCCACGATCTGCAATTGGCTATTGTTACAGGATTTGACTCACATGGGTCAGGTGACCGGTAAGAACACAATTTATGTTTTGGTACCCAGATTTTATTATTTCCTTCATAGTAGCTTTGGGCTTCCAATAGTCTTTTAGGAATCCAATGCAGCATTTCTCTATGTATTTCTTGAAGAAAAATGAAGCTTCCTTCACCTTTTCGTTCTCTTTCTACTGAAAGATGTAGATTTGGGAAACTGTATTATTGTTGATTCCCCTTTTTGAGAATTCCTCATCAAACTCTTATAGAGGTTGCTCCATGTTTGTGAGATCTGTACTATTCAACCCTTAAGACTTTCTTAAAGAGTGAAACATGCAGATATGGATCCCCTGATCCAATTTACCTTTTAGCAACACATTTTTCCACTTGAGATATGACGCGTTTCAACACAATTATTACAACTCTATGCTCTCTTACAAGGATATCTCTAGCCTCGTAACCCCCACTAGGAACTATAAATGGGGTTTTTTGCGTGGCTCTCTTATCTGGTCACACATCTCTAGCTTTTTTCCAAGCATCTGGAGCTCTCGTGTAAAAATTATGCTTGGAGCCTCACTTCCCGTGTGTGTGTTGGAACCCTTGATCCCAAGGATCCCATTCATCTCTGTGTTAAAAACAAAAATCGACTAAATGAGTCTTAAAACTTTGTTCTATTAGGACTAATATAGTAGGCATGAATCTGCTAGGAGTGACATAATATTGATGGAGTTGGCCTCCAAAGTATGTATATCTCTCTAGCTCCCTTCAATCTACAATAGAGTGTCACAACTCATACTTATAAAGCATGATTAACATCGATATATCTACCTTCTATGTATGCAAAAACATATAAGCATTTTTGGTCCAACAACTCTCAATGTTGCCATTAGGAAATTTCGGAGGTCATTTGGAGGGCCTTCTAAGAAAATGTATTTTTTGCACTCTCTCTCTAGAAAAAATGGCAAATAAAAGAGCTGGGTATTTCATAGTAAAAGTTCAAAAAGTGTACTTTAAGTAGATTCCTTACTCTTCTGAACATTTGTTCGTAGTCATTGAGGGATAATCCTCTTTTCAGTTGCATTGAATGAACCTCGTCAATATGGAGGGAATGAGGCTAACATGGAGGGACGAATCCGCAGCCACTATTCACTTTCCATTAAACCTGCACATTTGGCTAATGGCGCACTCCTCAAATGGCACAAATGTTACCCAGAAACGAGCCAAATATCACCTTCACATTGATTTGGACAATGAGTACCAACCATTGATTAAGCGCAGTAAAACAAACACACATATACCTCCCGCTTCCATAGACACGCTCAGAGCTCAAGGAGCTAAACACATAGATATCTAGACGAGAGGCTCTCTCTACCCTAAGAATCCAATGACTAATGCGTCTCCACCGTTTGTCAATCCTACAAGCTTATTGACCTTTGCTGGTGATGGAGAAAAGGGCCTTCTGGGTTATTGTAAATCACTTACAAGAGAAGCTGAAACTTACAAGAGCATTCTCCAAGCTCAACAATGTGAGATTGTTCGCCTTTCACATTTACATTCTACAGATCAGGTTACCATTTTGCAACATAAAACAGAGGTACAAGAACTGAAAGGAAAGGTGCGAAGTTGTCAAATGAAGGACACCATCTTGGGTGGTCGTATCCGAAAGAAGAAATTGCACAATCTTGAAACATTGCAGGTTGCATCAAGAGGTCTCAAGAAAAGAATCCGAGCATTAAGGTGATGCTTCTTGGTTGGTTACATTGTCTTAGTTAAGTAATCTTTTTGTTTTTTCTTGTTATGCATTGTTTTCATGTGCCTAAATAGTGTTAGTGAAGCAAATTTTCTGTTATTTACTTATGCATTGTCTTCATGTAGAGATTCAATCTATCCTGACAAGGAAAACATTGACCCCAAAGCCAATATAGGAAAGAGATTGAATCCACTTATAAGTAGAAGCCTGGCAGCAGATATAGTACATGACAAGAAGTTTAAGGTCCTACAACGAAAAGTAGTGGGATCGCTTTATTTAGAGAACTCAGTGCCTGCAAAAGATATACAAGCACAATGATTCACTTGGTGTAAGCAAAAGAGGATATTCGGCTATCCAAAAGTCTGTCTCATCCATCTTTGTTAGGAAGGGTATAAAATCCAAACTTCTACCATCAGCCTCAAGTGTTTGGAAAGAGAGGCTTCAGCTTAACGAGGCACAGGGAGACTATCTTGGACAGCCCTTTCATATTAAAGCAACTTACAGTGGCCATGGAGCAAAACATGGCATATGATGAGTTCAACAATATTTTTATGGACCTGTGGATATTACAGAAGAGAATGGTGGAGTTTTACAACATCACATTTGAAGAGTCACGTGGGGTATTACATTTTGTGTTAAAACTGGATGAGTGTGAGCTTGTTAAAGAGAAAAAGCTAGAGCGTGTTACTATTACTTTAATGAATAGAGCCCTCTCAAAGTGTCCCAGTGATGATCCTTTATATTTTAGTGTTCAATCAGAATCTAACATATGGTGGCTTGGTGCGTTTGAGGTAAGCAAGATTCTCAAGTAAGCTCAAATGTTCAGATCTACTTAAGTCTCATTTATTTTGTGTTGCAGGTAAAGAAAGAAGATCATGAGATTCTATATTGGGTGTTCCATCAAACTAATATTCCGGAGGTGATTGATCGACAGACTAACCAGGGAGAGGTACTACGTCTAGATGGAAGGGGAGACTTTCAAGTTCAGTGGCATCTTGCAGGTGACCTCAAAACATTAAAGTGCATGTATAATTGTGGAATGGGTGCAATGGCAAAGTCAGTGGTTTCTGATGGAGCCTACAAAGGTCATGGACCCAAGTGGTGGAGAAAAGCTCCAACATGTCACATTGAGGATCCTGCTTTTTGACCGGTTTTGAAAATACCACTTGAATGTCCACTTTTTGACCGGTTTGAAATACCACTTGTGAATGTCCACATTTGTACAATGCATGCCCTTTGTAGAATTGTGGAGAAATTGGTCTACTTATACATCGGGTTTGCTTGGAAGATTAAGAACTCCGCAGAATGACAAGTAGCCCTGCAGCGCTTAGAAATGGTACTGTCGGATATGGGGCTTCATGGTGGCAATGTGAAAATCCAGTGGGATGAAAAGAGATCAACTGCTGAGAAGGATGTCCCATGCAAACCATCCATCGGTGGGGTGAAGGCACGGAGGTTTTTATCTAAGCCCCAAGGTACAAGAGATCCAAAGCTAACAAAACATGGAAAAATATATAACACATCTTATGTTAGCAAGGTAGAGTATCAGAGCTGGAAAAAGCTACATATTGCAGTCAAAGACCACGAACCAACTACTCGTAACGCGAAGGCTGAGGTTTGGCGATCAATAGACGTCCTATTTTTGATGTGCGACAAAGATGACTGGTCACAAGGTGATATGAACAAGTTCAAGGAATATCTCAACCTTCTGAAAAAATCATTCAAGACAGCATGGACAGACACCCAGATTACTCACTACATGGTATTATCATGTATTTCTTTCTCTCTTATGTGCAAATATGTGACTGTAAAACATTCTAACTAATCTGTTTTCATATCCAGCACATCATCTTCAATCATTTGCCATATTTTATACAGAAGTATGGGAACCCGGAAATATGGAATACCCAAGGGATGGAAAAGTCTCATTACATGGCGAGAAATGCTTATTTCAGGCACACACGACATGGTGGCTCTCGAATCAAGGCTAACAGTTTGAGAGAACTATTTGAATGGTTCTATCGTAGAATCATTCATCGAATGCAGGCAAAAGAAGTCTTGGCAAATTCAGCAACAGCACAAGCCATCAGACATTTACAACAACAAAAAGTTAAAAGATCAATGGCATGCAACAACTCCGGAGCTCGTGAAAGTCAACGAAGGTGGAGAGAGACAATGGTGTATGTGAATCACAAGTGGAGAAAGATACTCTGAGTGGATGACATTGTACAAAATTTATGTAATACATGATCTTATACAATTGCTACTTGAAGTGTATCAAGATTTTGAAGGTTCAATTTTGTTTTTTGGCACGTCACCCTTGTAACGAATCATGAGATGTTTGCCATACTCTAAAAATTCATCTGGGTTTTGTCTACCAAGAGCTAGTGCCATTGCTCTGTAGGTGTAGTAATACGCTGCTCGACCACCTGTATAGCCTGGGCAGTAACCAAAACAATCTCTAGCAAACACTTTGTCCACAAGAATGACTTTATCTGCACTTTTGGGCAGCACCGGTCTACCCAAGAAGCGTGATAGTGTCTTGAATGTGTAAGTTGCTATTAAACCCTCTTGTGACCTGGAATTTTGAAAAACTACTATCGGCGACTCGCAAAGCTTTGAAAGGTACTGTGCTAGGGCCGCATCCCTTCCTCGATACTCTCTTGTCCGGCGCCGAAGGAAGTCATCCTTGTCAGCAATCCAAGACTGCACATACCATGTCAGAAGTGACACAAGAGAGAGAGAGAGAGAGAGAGAGAGAGAGAGAGAGAGAGAGAGAGAGAGAGAGAGAGAGAGAGAGAGAGAGAGAGAGAGAGAGTTACCATGAAGCTCTCATTCTGCAGAAAGAGGTTTTCTTGCCACAGGTCTACAGATGTAGCTGACCCCTGACCTGAATGGTTAAACCAATCCTCCACTTCTTTGTTACTTTTCGATGGTCTTAGGCTTTGTCTTATTGCTTGGAAGGTGGCTTCATCAGGTAGTGTCTCCTTGTATTTTTCAGCTTTCTCAAAGCATCTTCGAAGTCATTCCATTAGATTACTGGATGTTTCCATTGCCTCATCATCACTACTATCCTCTGAAACAAATCCACTCCTCTCCTCTTGGACTCTGGAAATAATAGCTAGGGAGAAATCCTCCCTTAAATAAAAGACACTTTGCACATCATGTAAGAAGATATAGGTCCTGTCTCCAATCCTGAAGTCAGGCACAGCAGGCAACATCATCTGAGCATGCTTCTCAGTGAAGTTACTGACATCCAATGGAAGTTTGATTTCTGTGGTTTTCACAGAGAGCATCTTACTT